>NC_051132.1:14961326-15261326 GCF_014839805.1 Manduca sexta
AAGGTACACACTTGTCTTAATATAGAGTTTGAACTCTATTATATAGGCAAAGAACATTTAAAATCTCGTAATGGCACCATCGCCAAGGGATTAGCGCGTTTGGTTCATTTCATTGCAAAATGTTTCCTGTGAAATAAACACAGCCTAGACCTCTATTAATTCGCAGCATATGTTCTTTCCTGTTTTAAAAATACGTCTTTTTATAGTCCGCTATGTGTGTCTTGTACATGTAAAAAAAAAAAAATATTATTATTATATCGCGTGGTAAGCAGATTGTGGTGTGTTCGTACCTTATAGTAGTCTGTTCTGAATTAATTTATAAATATTTTTTTTGAATATTTGGTAATTGGTACGGAGTAATTCTAACTAGTCTACATGAGTTTTGAACTAATTTATGAATATTTAGTTGTTGGTACGCTATAATTTTCACGTGGCGATCCTTGATAATGGCTATGGGTTTAGGAAGAGACAGGAGTTCAGGAATTATTGCTGTTTGGAGATGTTGACTCTCCTCGTTAGCTTAGTGGATTTATGTATCGACGCTTGGAACAACAATCAGTAAATTTTTGAGTAGAGTGCTTTAAAAATTTTGATTTTAATATGAAAAAACATAACAATTAAACTTTTTATTTTACAAAAATATAATCTGTTATTAAAATTGTCCTAGACCTACAAAATCTAGATTAAATGACGCAGAAAAATCGGCGATTCAAAATATTTATATAATTCATTTTCTGTATATTTGTCGCTTAGATATGATTGCCTTTAAGTGTCGATATAGCTATTAATTATTATGCAACTGTATCCATTTCTCTCTACTATCACCCTAATATTGACTAGGAGAGAATTCCCGAATGAGTTTCGCCTATATACCATGTGTACAAAGTGTAATAAATTGATATTAAATAAATAAATTTATCAATAGCGTACCATTTATAAAATGCGTTAATGTTCTGTTTTATTTAATCCTTACGGTCAAATTACTGCATTTGATGGTAAGTGAAGTGAGGTTCATAAAGAGTGTCCATTGAAAGATCATTCCTTGCCAGTGGTCACAATTATGCCGGCCTGTTGAAACCGGATATACACAGGCTGATCTCAGAACACGACACACTTCTATGGGCCACTATGGCGGATACATTTTAACAGTGGTCGCTGTCCAGGCAGATAATTTATCTTATTTGTTTTTCTAAAAATAAACACAACAAAATAGAAAAGAAACTGCATTTCCTGATTGTTAGCCCTTTACAATGTTTTCTAACCAAAACGACAGTGCACATAGCTTGGCGTTAAAATAGCCAAAACGGTACCTACCTTCACTCCATACCTGTGCAAGCCTGATTAAATTTAATGAACATTCCATTAAAAGTGTCAGTAATTAGAAGCTTAGATTTTAATATATAACTACTAGGCTATGAATACACTGGTGTCCGTGTATTTTCTATATTACCGTGGTACTAGGGTCTACACTTTGAGACCCCTAGTTCGATGCGATGTAGGGCTGTCCGCACGCAGTATTTCAGCTATTTTTTGCGCTAGTTTATCACTTGACTGGCATTTTTCTATATCGCCCTCATCACGCATAATGATCTGCCTATTTTACGGGCTAAGTGTGAAAAGAAGTCTATAGCCAACAACCAATGTCGCCCTCTTACTCCTATAAGCCAGGATCGGCAGTGGAACGCTTATGACGAGCAGTGAAGCTCGCTGAGTCTCGGGAGCACTTATTAGTCTTAATCCACGACGAAGAGAATCAAATAGGATAAGGAGGAATTGGAAATATATTTTGTTCTACTTGACTGTCAACTGATGCTGACTGCCGGCTTTAAGTGCGACTTAATAGGCGTGATATAAAGACTATTTTTGTTAATCAATTCTTAACAGCCCGATAATACATGTGAAGGTATTTTTTTAAGTGTTTCCAGTTTTATGTATTTTACTTTGTATAAATACAACTATCACTTCGAGAAGTATTCATAACTCATAAATATAAGGATATTGTGTATAATATTTATAATTATTGTCTTAATTAATACCATGTCAATCTTGTTTTTTTTTCACTGCCATACATTTTAAATGCGAATGAATCAGTTGGTTCCAGCTTGAACTATAGGTTGATTAGGCCGATAGGTGGCGTTGTTGTTGAGATCTAAAAGACAGAAATGTAGTCTACATAAAAAGCCCCACTAGTAACGAAAAATAAATCTAAAACACATTTGCAAGTTTATAAAAGTGACAGCCCTGTGACTAGATCCCCTTCCACTAGGGCTGTGCGACAATAGCGCAGCGGGGTTGTAATTAAAAAAAAAACGTGAAAACCCCGAGCTAGGGCGTGAATTTTCACGCTTACCACTCAATGCGTGCCGCGTGTGTGTGGGGCGATGTGTTAGTAATTAATTAAAATGTCTTTGCGTGGAACGTGACACGTGTTTTTTATATATTTAATCAAGGGTTTAGTTGTTGGCCTTTGGACTGGTCGGTTTTGAGTCAAATTGTCCATAACCACTATACTATATAGATGGTGCAATAGGTGAAAAAATATACTATGTTACTTAATGCTTTATGTGTAGGTAAATAAAGTATGAATTTCTACGTAGAGAGTTTGTTGTGTTATTAGGGTAAAGAACTATTTTTTATTGCGCAACACACATGCGAAAATCATTCACGAAAATGTCGCGTCATTTCAAAATAAAATGTTCACTAGATATAATTTAAATAACAGAACTATGTTTACCAGGTCAGCTAGTTAAAATATAAAAAAACCGCGTAAATCGGAACACTAGTTTTATTTCAATGCATAACATTCGTGTAAACATAAGAAATCATTAATAGTATAGAATAGCCAGCACAATAATAATATTCAAAGATAACGGTTGCATTTTAAATGTCATTCAGCATCGTAATTTAATTTAATAGTACGTAAAAAGGATATAAAAAATTAATTACTTAAAGATGATTTTTTATAGTATGACAAAAATGTGCTTTTAAACACAATATTATTATAAAAGTAATTTTTTTTTTTTTTGGTTTCGCGCAGAAAGTCCCTTATTACTACCGCCCTGCCTTCGTGGGGGGCGACTGAGCGGTTATGCTGGGGTAACCGTGCCTTACGGCCCAGCGTTGAGCCGCCCGGATTTGATGACGACCTTCGGGCGACCGCCAGGCCGAGTCCCTAACCCGAGTACAACTAACCTATGCACGGCCTACCAGCTAAAACTCCGCGGTGGCCCTCTTCGGCGCATTAGGGACAGCTGTGGGCTTCCTCTGACGGAAGTAAGTAAGTCTTCGTCCGCAGCCGCCCTGCGCGGTGCCGCCTCGCGGCCCGTCTCCTATGGGGCCCAGAAGCCCCCGCACCGAAGGACGCCCCCCCTGCTGCCCGCCGACGACCCCCTTCGTGGCCCCTATTAGTCGCCTCTTACGACAGGCAGGGGATACCGTGGTGGAATTCTTCAAACGCCCCCATTCCACAGGGCGGGCGCTCGCCTACCTGAGACATGAGATGACTGACAGAAATAGACATTGCGGTGGTACCTAACCAGGCGGACTTACACATATTTGAGACCTACCACCAGTGTACGAGACCACTTACCAAGAATGAAGTAACCAACTCCGATTTTGTTTTGACTTTTGAATTATTTTCCTTCAGGAAATAAATGACAATAGTAATAATAGTTTATTAACTTATTGCTGAAACATCATGATACAGTGAAGCTAAGCTATTAATAAATAAATTTCACATTTGATTAGGATGTCAAGCAGACATTTAATCATCATCATCATCAGCCGCGGGATGTCCACTGCTGGGCATGGGCTCTGCAGTATAGCTTCTGTTTGTCTGATATGCCGGTGACTTTCGTTCTTCTACGGGTCTCTTGATTTCTGGTTCGGTCAAGTGTCGACTGTGAGTTTTCTGATATAGCCCCTCATTTTGATTCGGCCACGTAGAGAAACATCAAGCATGGGCTTCTCCATAGCTCGCTGAGCGATTGTAAGTTTTCTTATAAAACCCATAGAGGCCACGTCTTAGACATTTAATATATTGAACTATTGAATAATCAAAGCTTTTGTTGTCGTTTAAGAGCTTGATCTCAGCTGAGTCGGCGTTTTATACTACCTAGAAGTTAACTGTTAAAATTCGTCATACTAACTTAAGATATCATTCCAGATGTTGTTGATAACTGTTTATATAACGACGATCTTGAGATGCTGACTTTAAATTGACAGCGTCTCAGCTGTTATCTCACTAAAAAAACTGATTTGGACGTATAAATATAGCCCTAGATGGTAGTCTCAGCTGATATCACTAAGCGATATTGATTTGGATCTATTAATATGGCCATAGATGATACAATAACTCCGGAACTATAAGATTCCTAGTACAATGAAGAAACACTTATATCGGCAACAAACTGACAGTGTCTGCTCGGCACTTATGTCACATAGTGTTTCTGTGTTGATTTTTAAACCAAAAATTATGAAATAAACGAAAGCGACCCTTAATAATAAGGTTTCATTAAGAAATACATTTCGTCGGTATTCACAGATGCCTATCGTGACCTCTTTATAGGATACTCTCCATAAACATTAAAAAAAATGTAAAGAGTACTCGAAGAAAAAATCTTCAAGTTTTCCTGCCGCGATGTGCGAAAATTGGATGCGGTTTGGGGAGTACTTATTTACGAACATTCGCTTAGAGACCTCTGAAGCTTGGAACCAAGGGTATTATTTTTTACATAGAAGTTCGTGGGTTTCCAGATTTTGGACAAAAGAATAAAAAGATACTAACATTGTAATGATTCTAGCTGTTTATTTATTTTATGTTAATTTAGCGGTTTGAATTTTAGGGGAAATACATAAAATTCTATATATAAATAAATTCGTAAACCAGCCTCCATAAAACAGTAGAAATTTTGTATTTTCGCAAATTTTGGAGTGGAATTTTCAGTAGATCTTCGCATCGCCTCCGTGGCGCAATGGTTAGCGCGTTCGGCTGTTAACCGAAAGGTTGGTGGTTCGAGCTCACCCGGGGCGACATTTTTATTAGTCTTATAATGTAAAAAAAAGATAAAACACAGCATAATATACCTAATAATATAAAAAATATTTCCCATATTATTAACTGATTAAAAATGTCAGGAAGCTTTAGAAGACATTTATTTTCATAAAATTTTACATTAGACCATTCTTTTTCAATTTTATAACATCTGTTCAAATATCGAGCCGGAATTTTTTAATTATTTTATCACACTAAAAACCTTATTAAAACCTATATTTTGGCAGTTAATACACGAATACCACATCCAAATTTTCATGAGCACAATTCGAACATCTCAAAATATAATGTATTGCATATTCAGTGAAAATAAATCCGTCCCCGGGGAAAACGGGCCGTAACGACCGCCATCTTGTTTCGTATTTTCAACGAGTCTATATTACTTTTGAGTGTGTTTTAAACCACCAAAAGGCCCCAGATATTAAAGTATCCGATGACTTTTGAGACAATCTTGGTTTTTATCGTAAAATTATTACCTAATATTTTTGGTATATTTTTGTAACACTTACAGCGATGTTGTATTTTGGATCGAAGAATATAGATTAGACTGTGTATTTGATTACTGGTTAGGTCTCTCGTAAGTGGCGGGCTGTATAGTACCAACGCAATGTCTATTCCTACCGCCAAGCAGCAGTGCTTACCCTGATGTGTTCTGATTTGAACCGTATAGTAGCTAGTATTAGAAGCAAATTATGGGATTCTATAAGCCTTAACATCTCATGTCTCAGGGTGACGAGGACAGTGGAGTGCCACGCAGTATTTTGTAATACAAAATTTGTATGGTATTGCTACTGTTTATGGGCGGTCGTATCGCTTACTATCAGGCGAGCAGCTTGCTCCTCTCTATTGACTTTCGAACAAAAGCGGCGTTCGTCGAGTAAGTAGAATAGAGTGCTTGGAAGAAGGTCGCTCGCCCAAAACCCGCTTCTAAAGACCTATGGATTTTTGAAGTTATGTGCGTGTTAATGATGTGTCGCTTGTTCCAAAGGTGAAGGGATATATTGTGAGACAACACATCGAATTCTTTTTTATAGTAATATGACGTTCAACTCTTTTTCTTATACTTATACCTTTATCTATTTCTGTCAAGGAAAACTGTGCTCTAATTTGAAGGTAATTGTTCCCAATTGAATTGTTGAGTAGTAAGTATACCTTTCATCTTTAGCCTTTGGAAGCTGCTGAACATAAGCGTCTAAAAGTTTCCAAAATACCTGCATCTAGCGATCTTTACTTGTACTTCATTTTTACGTCCGCTTGAAATACAATTGTAATTTTGTTTCGTAATCTATACATATTATAAAACAAAGTCCCTTGTTATGTCTGTCTGTATGTTACCGATTTTCTCAAAATCTACCGAACAGATTTTTATGAAATTTGGTATGGAGATAGTTTAAGACCCTGGGAAGGTTATAGGCTACTCTCTACGCCGAGAAACTCCTTCACGCGGGCGAAGCCGCGAGCAAAGGCTAGTATTGTTTACCAGTTCATGAGCAGTCAATATGAAGTAAGAGCTTGGTAATGTCAGTACTATTAAAATTGTATCTTCCTATAAATGCAATAAAAACAAAACGCCTTATAGCTAGTAAGAACCGGTTTTACAACTCTTGGCTATAATGCCGTGTAAATTGATTTCCTAGTCATGTTTTTTATTAAATGCATTTGATTGTCTGTCGTAGGCACTTCAAATATGTTGGCACGTCTCGTGAGTTGCTAGGGGTTTGTCGACTGCATTATTTATCTAATATTCAACCATTAATAAGACTTTACGCACTCGTAGTTAAAATGGCGGACGACGGGCTATTTTAATGCGCTATCTACGTATTCTCTTTACGAATATATTGAGAATAAAGCATTTAAGGCAATGCGCAGACGCTCTTAAAATGTTGCCGAGATACACTACATAAAATTTACATTTGAATTATATAAACAACATAAATTATAATATAATATCAGCCCCGTATTATAATATATACTGTCCACCATAAACAACATAAATTATAATATTATAATAGTATAATATAGCCCTGTATTATACTGTCCCATTGCTGGGCACGGGCCTTTCCTACTGAGAGGGATTAGACCTTAGTCCACCACGCTGGCCTAGTGCAATTGATAGAATTCACACACCCTCAAAATTAAATAATTAACATTTTATAATGTAGAAATGCCAGTTCGATTCATATTTTGCCGGGACTTTTTCGGGAACGATTTTCGACGCGGCAGAGCTGCGGGCAGAATATAGTGTTAAAATGAGATGTTGCCCTTCTATTTTCCCCTGAGCGCAAGACTCAGTCACGAGTTCGGAAAATACGCTATCCGATACTACAACAGTAATTAATACTCGAGGTTCCTTATAAACACGATAGAATTATGAAATCTGACAAATCTGACTTTAAGAGAAGAGTACAAGTTAGGTATCTTACTGCGTAAACTAATACTGCAATTGTGAAATTTTACATAAAAAAAGGTAAAAGTAAGAGTGACTGTATAAATTCAGGCTAGCATCAATAAATCTAACGGTAAAAAAGAGTATAAGTTAGGTTTTTGCATAAACTCTCGTCTTTATCTGTAGGGTAGGCAGAGGCATGTATTCGTGGCTCTTGGAAGATATTTCCCTCGCATGGAAGCGACGTAACGTTTTAAAAAACGCAATCCGGTTAGAATTTATGTACCTTTATTGCGAGAAATAACTTGATTATGAAACTGACAATTGTATTGTTCCGGCAACGTGATGGTAAAGTAAAGTTAATTACAATGGTAAAGTATTATTTACTATAGTTACTACACACGGTTAATTATGGTAAATACAAAAGGGGGTGATTAGGAATCCAACGGGCCTTGTTTAATGCAACATTTTAAGAAGCTAGAAAATTGCATTGTTAAAACTATTTTACGGATTTTATCGCTGGGTATTATATATTTTTTTCAAAGTAGCCTTGAAAACACTTTGAGCTCATCAGTGTAGACCCGACCAACAGTCAAAACAATTAAAAATGTTATATTATTATAAAATGTAGGTAGATTTCTGCGTAGATCGGATCGTCGATAGCTAAAACAATTAAGAATGTTGTATAATTGTTGGTAGATATTGTAACTGTCTTTTCGGACGACCACAGTCAGTCCGCCGTGATGGCTGCCATACATGCTACGGTCCATCAGAAAGGCCTGCGCAGGTAGACCGAAATGTGTGTGGGAATAGACCTGTGCAGATTTTTGAGCCTGTGCAGGCGACCGGCGCAGAATCGAAAATCAATTCTTTCAATTGATACCTGCGCAGGCATACCTGCACCGATGACCTCTCCGGTAGACCGTAGCGTATATGGCTTACATGATGATGAAGTCTTCGAAACATCTGGAGAAAATGATAATACAAAAGACCGCGTAAAAATCCGTATATAGTTTTATTTAATTCGCGTAAACATAAGAAAAATGACTCATGAGTTTTAAGTCTATATCTGCGCGATAATAATAAGTGTCCACTTTTAACTTGACTTTGTTGACGTTAAACCCGCTTAGTGTAAAGCAAGACTAAATAAAATTGCATTCGTATATATACGCGGGAGTTGTACGCTCCTTAGTAATTCCATTTACGTCGTTCATAATGAATAAGCTAGTGTTTTTCCTCACTTTGTTCCTCTTGCAAGTGTACTGCGATGCGCGCGAAGGTAGGTGAAGTAATGCGGTATATTAGGCGGATGGCGATAACCGTACACAAGGTGTTAAAACCCGCCATAGTGGCCCACGTGTATGTCGCATTCTGGGATCAGCCTGTGTACATCTGGTTCGCACAGGCCGGCATAATTATGTCGACTGTCGAGGGATAATCTCGTCAGTCGACATTCTATTGGCTCCTATTCCACTTACCATCTGAGGCAGCGGGCCATTTCCATGTCCGTAAAAAAAATAAACACGTAAACTCGCCACAGTGCTCCACGTTTCGGGATTTAGAGATCAGCCTAGGATAGTCAGTGTCGACTAACAAGAAAATCGTCTCGTTTCGATACGGTATTTGTACGGCAGACCACTTATCATCACGTGCATTGAAGTTTTACGAATGTTTATTGCGGCTTTTATATTATAATTTTCTCCCGATGTTCCGAAGATGCAGCCTTCGTGATCACGGGGCGGACTGAGGTGTTGGTCATCCGAAAAGTCAAAGTTACAATATCTACCGGGATAAAATCCCCAAAATAGTTTTATTTTAATGTTTAAGTGTAATGTTTATTATTTAACGTTAATATTTCCAACTCCTCCCTATCTTTCTATTTGATTAATTTCGTTGGGGATAAAGACGCATTAGTGTTTTCTGAGACTCGGCGAGCTTCACCGCTCGGTGTCAAATGCGTGCCACTGCTGATCCTAGGTTACAGGAGTTGTAGTGGTAGTTGTGAGGGCGAGATGGTCTATTCATTATCTTTTCTTTAATGGTGAAAGAAAATATCGTGAAGAAACGTACATGGGATTTCTAAATAAGAATTTCGGAGGTATGTGAAATATGCACATAACTAGGCCAGCATGGACTAAAGCCTAAATCCTCTTAGTAGTAGAGGAGGCCTGTGCCTAGCAGTGGGACAGTATATAATACAGGTCTAGTGTTATAAGGTGAAAATGTTAATATGCCGTTTCCTATGTTCCAGGTGCGAATGTAATGTGTTTACAAGAACTCAAAACTGGAATGTGCTTCGGATATTTTCCTAGGTAAGTTCTAGAATTATTTTAAGAGCATGCCAAAGACCTTACGGCGCTGGTAAGCGGACTGGGGTCTCAATAGGGTGTCGCCTGATGGTAAATATATATCCTCCGTCAACATAATTGTGCCGGCTTTAACCGAATATACATAATCCCAGAACGCCACATTTACTTGGGTCACTAGGCCGGGTATTACACTTTGTGTATGGTGGTCGCTGTCGGATGCAAATATCCTACCACAGTCCCCTTAGGCAATTCTTGTTGAGACTTCACATCGAATGCACGTCCATGCACGGGGGACATTTGTCGCAGTCCTAGTCGCACAGTTCAGTGTGTATACCTCATGGTTACAAATTCATACCGAGGTTATGAGAGCTCGCGAACATTTCCTTTCCTTTTCCCTTCCGTCTACTCTAAAGGGGTTCCCATCATTCCCCCAATTCCCTTCCTTCTCTCCTCTGACCTGCAAGCGCTGAGCTAAGGGATTCCAGTAATCTGTTCGCAGGTTTCTCCCGGTGTAGACTATAGGGACGCCTACACAAAAAAATAATATCATCAGCAAAGGTTATATGTTTTATTCGAGTATAGCCTTCTTGTATACCAAATTTCATCAAAATCAGTTCAGTGTGCGCATATGTATAAGCGTAACAGAATTACTGTCGGATCTATAAACATAGATAGGTAGCTTTTGTTTTCCCGAGTTTTCCGGGATAAAAGTCCCGCTATATATTTTCCCGGAATAGCTTATAACCTATACCAAATTTCATAAAAATCCATTCAGTAGATTTTGAGAAAATCGATAACATACAGACAGAAAAGGGGACTTTGTTTTATAATATGTATAGAATATAAGTGGGCCAGTGTCATGATTGTTTAGTAAATATGTATATCTATTGTGTATAGTATTTCCCGGCCTTGTACTAGAACTAATGTAAACAAATACATACTTGAACGTATTGGCGTGTAATTTAGCCACAATTATAGTATGATACATAAATATTTAATTACAGAAATAATAGTTCTAAAAAGAATTTTAATGTTGTTTGATATACATTAGTACAAGGTTAGTGATAAAAGAGTAGCATTAATTAAGATATGTATTTTTTCTTTTTTGAATTCTTTGAATGACGGGACGATCTTGCCGTTTGCCTGATGGTATACGACCGCCCGTAAAACGTAAAAACACCATCCGACACCATGAATTACAAAGTTCTGTTTGGAATTCCACTGCGCTCGCCATCCTGAGACATGTTAAGGCGATACCTCAAGGTCCATTTTCATACATTTTGTTTCGGCTTTAATCTGGGTAACTAAACAAGTATTGGCAAGTAAAGAATTTAAATTCACGTCTAGTTAGTGATTAGTTCTCGCAGTTGAAAGAAAAACGTAAAAATAATTAATAATCATGGATATTTCGGCCTTTAAAATTTAATAAGACGTGAATTTAAATTCTTTACTTGCCAATACTTGTTTAGTTACCCAGATTAAAGCCGAAACAAAATGTATGAAAATGGACCTTGAGGTATCGCCTTAAGTCTTATTATGTGCAGTAGTTACACTGGCTACAATGTCCTTGAAACCGGAACACAACAGTGACTACACACTGCTGCTGCTAAAATAGACATTGCAGTGGTACCTACCCAGGCGGACTCTCAAATATGAGAAACCTACCACAGTGTACATATGTTGATTGATTCAATAAAAAAATAATAACAGATAATTAGAAGATTGTTTGTGAGTGTGAAGTTACTTCTTATTCTATGACGGATTTGAACGCCAGATCTCCAGCAGAAGTAAATCTTAATATAAATTCCAAAATTTGAAATGTTGATTAAAAGTTTACACACACTGAAGTCTTTCATATCCGAAAGGGTAGGCAGAGACTCAACTGGTGCACCCACTTTCCACCTGTATTCCGCCCGATGATAGGGGGCAAAACTATTACCATATTTTACCTAAATTCCAGACTCCGGCCTGATACTGAGTAGAAAAATCCAATAGCCCGACCTGGGTATCGAAGCCGAGACTTCAGCACTGCAGTCGTATCGTAATACTATGTCACCGAGTTATTACTGTGATTAGAATGTTTGAACGAATAAATACTCAATAGATTTGGATAAAATTTTAAATACAAGTAGACTATGTCCTTGATTTAATATATGCTATTTTTAAACTACGGAAAAGTGGTCAATGGAACTAGTCTAATGAGCGGGCAGATATATAATGTACTTGACTTGTTGTAATGTGAACGCAGTACGAGTACAAACACCGCACTGAGGTTCTGGGTTCTATTTCCTGGTCGCGCCAAAAATAATTGTGACTGGATTTTTCATCTTAAAAATTGTTCATTCGTAGCTCGGAGTGCGGAAGTTGGTGGTGTGATACCCTCATACCTCGGAAAACTTGTAAAGCCGTTGGTCTTGCTCCTGATCTCTCCGGTCATGACGGATTGCCGTTTCAACTGACCATGACAGTGAAGGAACAGAGAGCGCATCTGTGTATTGCGCACACACTTATGCACTATAATATCTCCTGCGTACTAGGCTGATTTCCAAAGAGAGGGGCCACCGTGGCCGAAATTCGACTAAGAAGGATTCATAATGTATTAGAATAAAGATTAATATTATTTTTAGTTAATTATTTTTCTTTTTATTCTTTCCAGATATGGGTACGATCCTTCTATAAAACAGTGCAAGAAGTTTGTCTACGGTGGTTGTCATGGCAACCAGAACAACTTCGCGACATTAGAAGAATGCGAAAAGACTTGCACAGGACTCAATTAAAACATTACAATAAAAACGATGACAATAATTGTTCTAAAATAACGCTTTAAAATTAAGCGTCTTTTACAACTTCTATGCTTGAAACACTACACTAGTATAAAACAGTGATGTTGCTGAAGCAACAATTAGTAAGCTCCCATGCAATTGTGTCGCGTTCCGGGATCAGCTTGTGTATATCGGGTTCCAAAAGTCGGCATAGTTGTGTCGACTGTTCAGGAGTAATCATTTCTCGTTTATCAACATTCTATTGAACCCTACTTTACATACCATCTGGTGCACTTTGCACGTATAAAAAACAATTTCTCGTAGTGTTTCTCGACAATAAATTGACGGCATTCGTGCTACATCTACCTTTTATGACAATTAAATTAATTGGATATGTTTGCTCTGGATTTTTATTTTCATCAAACTTTGACTTACGATAGTAGAATAATGTATTCGTAATTATCGACTAACCACCATTTTAAATAAACGATCTCAATCGATTTTTTCGATCTCAAGAATGGACCAATCAGAACGAAGTATTTTTTGACATTATAAATGAGTTATTTTGATTGGTTCATTCCTGAATTCATTCATTCATTGAAGATCGAGATCGGGGTCATTTATTGAAATGGGCTGTAGTACAACTACTTTTCGTGTCTGTAAAGCTAAAAGCATCCTCGTGTCTATTTTTACCGCCAAGTCTTGGACAAGCCTAGTGCTGTATCGAAGATTGTTGTAGCGTAATTAGTGGTAATTATCTAACAACTTGTTTGAGGCTGACAGGCGATGATTGTTATACATTGCATTGTATTGTAATTCACATTTAGATGTTCGGCTGATGTTGCTGTTTTAGCAGACGAGTTACCATCAGACATTTTGTTCGTTTCGCCATTTTTAAAGCTAGCTGAAAAATATGCTTTAGGAAATGATAGGAAAAAATGTAGATAGCATCACAGGAATGGTATGTCAGGAATTTTTTCATTAGAAATTGTATTCCCTAGCCTATATGAAACCGCTAGTTATTTTGGTCGATATTGCGCTTCCTAGAATTTTTAGTGACCGGTTCGAATGACTGAATAAACGTATCCTAAACGTTTCATATATCTTGTGGTACGGAAAATATTAAGTAAATAAAATGTCTACCCATTTTTCAATATCGTGTATTTGAATCCGAAAAAACAGTTTTGTTTGAACAGACGGTATTATTGTTTTATTTCATATTTCTTTCCGTTGATATGTCATATGTCCGAGGTTTATGGTTTCTTTTGTTATAATTCCAAATACTACTCACCAGGTGTCGCTAATTGTCTGATTTAATTTACCATTAACTGACATAAATTTTGACTATGCTGTATCAGTATAACTATTATAGTAGTGTAGTTTGTTATGTTTGATTTTGTACTTTATTTTATGTGTAACAGAAAATAATATAAAAAATAAATTCTGTGAAATTACCATGGAAATTGTTTAAAAAATAAAGCAATTATTCATATTTGAAATATTTTTGTGAGAAAAAGTGACGGCGTTAAGGTTATCGCGCTATCTCTTTCTCTTGTACGTGGCGATATGACCGATGATACTCAGTTACGTCACAGTTTGTTATTACTATTTGACAGCAACACACTCCAAAAAAAAAAGTGTTATAACTTATTTATTATTGCATTTATTTGATAACTGTTTTTCTGTAAAATTTTGCATAATATACATTTATGAGAAATGTATTTTAAAAAATTACCGACTATCCCATTAAAGATATACATATAAAAATGTGTGAAATGACAATTAATGGCGCATGATATGGGATAATAAACGGTAATGACACTCCTCATACCAATAATAACTGAAACTTGAACAGCGTTCGCGCGGTGCGTTATACTCCAACACCTAAGTAATCTACTACAATAAAATTCCATTCTTTTCTTTCTCGACTTGCAACTCTGCTTACTCACTAAGGGGTGTAGGCGTGAGTTTATTTATGTCATGTTATGCATTTTTTTTTCTAATAACACATTTGTAACCTCTATAATCTGATTCGCGACAGGAGTTACCATGTCTAATAGTAAAATGCATATTCAATATAACTTCAAACACTAACTGCAAACTGCTTGGAACGTTAACAATGATTGTAAATTATGTATTTTTCATCGTAGCCGTCGGAGCTGTTTATTGTACGGAAGTGTGTGTAGGTATGATATTTTCAAAACTTTATATTTGATTTTAAAACTTTTTAAACGATTTCAAAAGAGGTTTTTAATTCGAGTTTTTATTTAATTTTGTGCATTATGTTGTATATAATAATTTCTAGATAATATTATAAACTAGGCTAGAATGGACTGCCGAGACGCATGTTTGCAGGTTCAAACCCCAAGGGCACACACGAGAAAATTCAGAGGTGTGCCCATGGGTTTTGAACCTACGGTCATTCGTTTCGGCAGTCCGTTCAACATCAACTAAACTATAGCCACGCCGATTCGCGCTTCTAAAATGTTTGAATGCATTTTTTTAAAAATCAAAATGATGTCTTGTTTTAGTACTTTATCTATCTACAATATTTAAGATAATTTTCTTCCATATTGCGTAGTCGAAGGACGCCCTGTATAATGTTTTTTCGAGAATGACCTGAGCGTGTTATGTTTTAGAAGCCGAAGATTTTTGTTTAAAGCCGCACGAGCCGGGATGTAAAGAGACATATGTAAGGTGAGTACTTACCGATCATTGTCACTAAGGCGCCTGTCATAGTGACCTAGGTAAGTGTCGCGTTTCGGGGTCAGCCTGTGTATATGAATTCTCGAATAGGCCAGTATTAGTGTGCCGATTGGAGACGTCAGATAACTTGACAATCAATAGAATAGAGTAGGGATGGCGGACCTTTAATGGTTAACTGCATGTCGTTGTGCATAATATTTTCTCTGTTCCTAAAGTTTTGAGGGTTGATGACATATTCTCCAGTATTCGCAACACCAGTCTCAATCATGTCGATAAACTCTATTTGAGGCCTGATAGTAACCTCCTTGTAAACCTACAGACTGATTTGCAGTTGCACATTAAGATTTGTTGTCAAGTTGAAGCGGTCCCATGTGATTCTTATCTCTGGTGGGTATATCTCGTGGACTGCGTTGTCGGGGAAGATTTTTTTAAAATTATTTATAAAAACATGGCTTGTAACATGCCGTCTAGTACTGGTTTTGTCTATGCGAGTGCTCATTTTAGTTTTTTTTTATGACCCAGCAATGTCTTTTATGGAGATCGGCACAGTGGCTTCTCTGCACTTGATGTGAAGCAACCCAATGAAAAATATACTAAACATATTACTCAAAGAAGCCCAAAGAAAGATAGAATGTTAGACATATTACTCGCGTGCCCGAATTATTTTGTCACATCCTACCATTGGCACGCTTGCCATGGGTTCGCCACCTCTGGAATAGATCATCCATTTTTCTATTATCACTGTCCCATAATGTATTGTAATTAGTGTCGGATTAATATTTTTTATGAGGTCACTTTATTTCCACCGCCCCATGTAGGTAGGTTTATAAATGTATGTAGGTTTCTAAAATACTAATTTTCCATTTGTTTGTATTATGGAAGGCACTAAAGTTAAATAAATGATGATTAATTAAATCGAGTGAACGTTCTATGAAATCTGCCGCCCTTAAGAGGTTGCCGCCCATAGGCAACGGCCTGCACGGCCTATTTACAAATCCAGGACTGATTGTAATAAGGGGCGAGCCTATCGCTATATCATGTTTAACACTCCGAGCTAGTACTGAGCTGTAAAATCCAATATTGTCAGACCCGGGATCTCAGAGTGGTGTTGTACAGCTTACGAAATAAAACTACGGTCTTAGTTTGGTTTTTATGGTCTTTATAATAATAATAATAATAATATCAGCCCTGTATTATATACTTGCCCACTGCTGAGCACGGGCCTCCTCTACTACTGAGAGGGATTAGGCCTTAGTCCACCACGCTGGTCTAGTGCGGATTGGTAGACTTCACGCACCTTCGAAATTTCTATAGAGAACTCAGATGTGCAGGTTTCCTCACGATGTTTTCCTTCACCGTTAATGCGAACGATAAATTCACAAAGAATACACACATTATTTTTTAGAAAAGTCAGAGGTGTGTGCCCTTGGGATTTGAACCTGCAGGCATTCGTCTCGGCAGTCCGTTCCACACCCAACTAGGCTATCATGGTTTTTATATTGTTTAAAAATTATTTCAGGTATGGATACGACATCCCTGCAAAGCAATGCGTTCAGTACGAGTGTGGGGGTTGCAACAACGGTGGTGCGAATAACTTCTTCACAATGGAAGAATGTACGCAGTTTTGTTCTGTACTCAAATAAATACTTCATGAATTAAATATAGAGAAAAATATATTCTCGGTTTTAGTTATTAACATGTCGCTCGCAACTCCGCGTTACTAAGGTGATGGTTGATTAGAGCATTTAATTGTAACATCGAGCATGCGTCTTCAATTTTAAACCGCACTTCGAACAGTACATTTAATGTCTTGTTACAATCTGATTTTAAAACTATCGAGCGTATTCATCTATAAAGCGTTTCTTACACTCGCTTGGGGATAAAATGTGTGTACTGCATGATAAGTAAATTCCTTTGAAAATTCATAAAATCCTACCTCTATATGCAAAAATAAATTCGAAAACCAGCCTCCATAAAACAGTAGGAATTTTGTAAGTTTGCGAGTGGAATTTTTGGTAGAGTTCCGCATCGCCTCCGTGGCGCAATGGCTAGCGCGTTCGGCTGTTAACCGAAAGGTTGGTGGTTCGAGCCCACCCGGGGGCTCAATTAATTAATTAATTAATTAATTAATTAATTAATTTTATTAATTAATTAATTAATAATTAATTACTAAAATTTATTGCCGTTATTTATTATATGCTTAGATTTAGTGCTCACATAATTTCTATGAGCCGTGATAATAGACGCACCTCTGTTTTTCTCTCAAGTACCATGTCAGGTGAGACGCTGTCAAAGGATAATCAGACATCGGAAACAAACGTCAAATTTAAAATAGCTGACAGATGTTGCTCAAACTTGTGTTCTAAGAGTGATAATATAATAGAAACATCTTTGTTTCGCTCTCAAGTGTCATGACAGCTGTTATTGTGAAAGTATAATCGCACATCAGAAACAGACTTCAAACTCAAAATAGCTGACCGCGGTCGATCATTTTTTCGCTATCGAATGCATAAAATAAGTTAGTAAATGTGATAGCTCCGATAAATCAAAGCCACTCAATCGGAGACTTATAGAGCGTTTTAAGCTATTAAACAATTATGAATATCATTTTTTACAAGACTCTAATAACTTCTTTATAAAACTTTGATAACTCATTATGAACAAGACCAAGTATGTTAAGATAGTTGGTATTTAATAAATCCATATTAATATCAGCTCAAATTATATAGTCACTATACGATTTCGATAGTTGATTTTTGCTTATATAACAACGCCTACTCAGCTGACAACGAGCTCCTGAACGACAGACTTTGATTATTAAATAGTTCAATATATTAACCCCCTTATTAATAGACGTTATTTATCTAAGGACGGAGCATTTCTGTGATAACAAGTCTGTTTCTCAGTGCTGACGGCATGGCAGCCTTCGCAGGGCGTAGACATAGGGCTGTTATGATTGGTTAATATTGAGATACAAATTGAATCTAGTTGGCTGTCAGATAAACAAAGCTGAACAAACAGCTAGCTGTCAGATAAACAAAGCTGAGAAACAGACTTGTTATCACAGCCATGCTCCGTCCTTAGATAAATAACGTTTATGCGTACGGGCGTAAATGTGTACTTGAGATCCTACTCAAAGGTGATATTGATTTATTGATACCACACTTATTGAATTACAAGTTTAGAGTGATGGCGTTGTGCAAACTCTCTGGGTAGATACCTATTCAGGTTCTCGAATACGTACACGAAATACTAGATACCTAATAATAATATCAGCCCTGTATTATATACTGTTCGACTGCTGGGCACGGGTCTTCTATACTAATGAGAAGGTAATCCCTCTCAGAAGTAGAAGCTTTTGACCACCACGCTAGTCTATTGTGAAATGGTAGACTTCACACACCCTCAAAATTCCTATAGAGAACTTCACAGTCATCGTTAAAGCAAGCGATAATTCATAACGAATACACATATAATTTTGAAAACGTCAGAAGTGACTTGGGATTTGAATCTCGCAATTAGGCTATCGCCTTTTAATGCCTACTGAACATTATTCTTTCAGGAATTTAAGCGTGAGTTTATGATTTTTTTTTAATAACACACTTGTGACCTATATAATTTGATTCGAGACAGGAGTCGCCTTATCTAATGGAGAAATCGGCGAATTCAATATACCTGTTAGAAACTGCAAACTACAAGACACGTGCATTATGATAAAATATGTATTTTTTATTGTATTCTTCAGCGCTGTTTATAGTCAAGGTATTTTTTTAATTGCTGGCTCACTCTTACAATGTTTTATGTTAATTTTATTACGTTGCAAAAATATGATTTAAAATTTTCATGTTGATAAAAAACTTAACAGACTAAAATTCATGGTTTATTTATCTTTTGGGTTTGCTTGGGTTTTTAATGAAAATGATAGAATAATGTGATATGTAATTAAATTTGTAAAAGAAATATAACATTGAACCTTGTAGTTCCGAGCTAGCGATTTATTCTCAATAGCATACTTGTTAATTGATACCAACAGTATCTTAAAATATTAAATTTTTTAACACTTCTTAACCGTAAAATAGTTTTCAATTGATATTATAGAGGTTTTCATTTAGGATTACAACGCGTTATTTCTCAGTGCTGACGGCATGGCAGCCTTCGCAGTGCGCAGAAATAGGGCCATTGTGATTGGCTGATATTGAGATACAACTTGAAAACAGTAAGCTGTCAGATAAACAAAGCTGAGAAACAGACTTGTTATCACAGCAATGCTCCGTCCTTAGATAGATAACGTCTATGAATAAGGGGGTTCTTCAATATATTATACAGAGTTGATATTATTATTATCTTTTTGATTATAATCTGTTCTTACATTGAAAGTTGTGTTTTAGATCCTGACATAGTATGTTTGCAGCCGCGCCCGGAAGGATGTAGTGAAACACTTGTTAGGTAAGTATATTATACATAAAACATACAGAAAAATGTCTAACAACGATATCTACTTCTCGCCCATGTGCCCTGTTGCTGTGCTGTGTCTATGATGAGATGGCCCATATGGACTATAGTAATGTAAATTTAGTTATAAGTAACATTATAGTCTTAGGTATTTTTTTTGTCTGTATGTTTGTACACGCGTTATGCAAAAACTACTGCATGGAATTAAATACAGTTTTCACTAATGTATTGTTAGAGGTCGAACTTAAAATATAGGCTCTATTATATCTCGGGAAAATATAAAGCGGGACTTTTATGTAGGAAAAACTTCTCACGCGGCAGTCGCGGGCAAGTATTATATATGTCGGAGAAGCATTATTCCATCATAATTAGCGGTTGCAGACTTAGTGGGCGTTATCAGGGTAAAATGCGGGACAAATACAATGATCACAGATATTTTTATATTTGAATTTAAATTAAACAATAGAAAAGTAGACATTTAAGACCGGGCAGCGGGTTCAGGGCACCAATTTTACCAACAAATATTTTCAACGATCCAACTCGATCAGTCGCTATCATGAATGATGTATGTCGAAAGAATTCATGGCCTACCTGAATAGTAAAGATGGCGACTCGACCCCGCTCGAGGCACGTGCCTGCTTTGATTGGTCGTTTCGTAAATTATATTGTTTCATAAACTTTTATTACGTTATGGCTAAGTTTTTAGTTATAGAAAAATGTAACAAATCAAAGAACAATTCTAAAAGTAACTGCAACGTTATCAAATAATATTGTGCGTTATGCACGCAAAAAATAATCAACATGACTCATAGATTCCTCCGACATATCTATATATTTATATAAAAAAGAATCCCTATTTCCCTTGGTCACGCCATCACGCGTGAACGGCTGGACCGACTGAACTATTTTTTTTGTTGTTTTTGTTATTGTCAGGAGAAGGATCTTATAAAAGATAAAAATAAGGAAGTCGAGCTGAACGTTAGAAAATTTAAGAAAAGTTAATTTCAGCGATTGAGAGAATGCGCGCTGCAAATTCATAGTTAAGACGGGGCAACGTCTGTCGGGTCAACTAGTTATATATACCTATATATATATATATATAATTTCAGGTATGGGTACGACAACGTTACAAAGCAATGCAAGGAGTTTGTATGCGGAGGCTGCAATATAGGCTACAAGAATAACTTCATAACAATGGAAAAGTGTATCGAAAAATGCCATGTTTTCTGATAAATAAAAAAATATGAAAATAAAACGACAAAAAATATATTTTTAGTACATACTTATGTTTTACATGTTTTACGTAGGGTGACTGCTATTTTTTTTTAAATTTATTTCTAAGAAAAATCATTTTCTATTAGTGTCGCCAGCAGTTCTTCGAGCGAAAATACTATTTTTCAAAATAAATTATAAAAAATACAGTACACTTACTAATATTATATTGTATTTTACGGAAAAATAAAAAAAAAAAGACAAATATATATATTTGTTACTGATTTATTTCTATGAAAGTTCAGATACACGCTGTCCCCCCACTCAAAAGTTAATGTAAAGGAGCATTCATATATTTTTGAAATGATGATTTGTTTTTTAGTTATAGGTGTTGAAAATATTTCCCCTTATTCATAGACATTTTTATCTAAGGACGCAGTAAAGCTGTGATAACAAGTCTGTTTCTCAGTGCTGACTGAAAAAAGCGATTGGAATTGTTTATTGAAAATGGCGGTTACTTTTTTCGTCATTCAATTAAAATAAAAAAGACAAAACATGTGTAAATCAATCCTCAACTCTAGATACGCGATAGCAACACAAGTTTGCTATGCCACACGATTTTGACCCTTAATAATGTACATAATTTGCACTCAACAAATCACATAGGAAGCTCCCATTACAATAGTTCGTCTAGGACAACAAAGAGCTAGAAAACTGAAAAAAACGGCCATAGTCTAGCCCTATTGAAAGACCTATGTTCTTTAGCACATAGGAAGCAGATTTTATTTCAAATAATAATTAATAGTAATAGGGGCTCCCTATACGCAGGCGTCAAACCATAGAGCACCTTTGTCTATGAGTCTCTATTAATTCCCGCGCAATTGTTCGCTCACACCATAACTGAATGGGGTCTATGCTTTTTAAAAATCATTCAAGTATAAACTATGAAGGATCAAAAACATTTTTAATATTTCTGGCGGTATTTTTTGTCGTTTATGTTGTATATTTGGGTTGTGAACGGTGCAGTGAGGGTTTCGATGCATGGGTAAAATGATATTTGTGTAATAATTTCTTATGTTTACGCGAATGTTTGACATTAAAATTAAACTATTTTTCGGATTTTATTTTTATTTTATACTTCAGTAACACCGTGACAACGAAGGCTGAAAAGTCTTTGCAACGTCCGGAGAAAACTAAAAATATTAAAACTGCGATAATATCCGAAAAATAGTTTAACTTTTATGATATTTGTGTTTTTTCCATTTTGAATACTAGTTAATTACCTTGAATTTGAAGTTGTATTATATAGGCATTTTGACGTTAATAAATGATATCATACGCTTGAGTTACCTCTGCTAACATTGTGCCAAAAATCATTCATGAACAACTAAATGTTTTCATAAATCACGGATTTACTTTACTGTTTTTTTATCATTTATTTTAGAACGAATATGGTGTGTGTGAGTGTATTTCTGAGTCTCTTAAAGTAGTAGTAGCATTAGGGCACATGAAATAAAAATTACTTTATATTGATTGAGATTTTTTTGAAGAAAAATAACGTGTGGCGTAGAAAATAGGGCCTTAGGCGAGCTATTTGCTCGTTTGATAATAATAATTTTAACAAAAATTTTACCACCTTCAAAAACCACTCAAAACCAAAAAATAATTTCACATAACAGGTATATACTGGATACCAATTTTGGAGTCGGTGCCTAATTATAATTGCTAGTTAAGCTAGATAAATACATGAACAAATTGCCTCCTTTTTTGAAGTCGGTTAAAAACACATCTCTAGATTTAAACTGACGTAGACAGCTGTCTGGCGGTTAAGATATCGAAAATTAACGTTTTAAAAAATACTTTTTCTCCTTACCTTTTTAAAGTTTAATCCTTTTATTTATCTTTTAGTGAGAACTAACGTTGCGAATTTTTAAAGAATTTTTAATGGAATTAGTGACATTTTCCCGTTTTAAAAGCGAGGAGCGTTTTTCATTCGCCATTTAGCGTAGCCCACATTCGCGCGATAATATATCGGCACTCGATACGGGGCTCGGAGTGCGCAAGTTACGAGAGATGGCGGGTTTTGATATCTATTTTTTAAAATTTTTCCAAAAAGTTTGATTTGTAGATCTTCGATTTATATATTGAGGGGTGCCGCAAGTTACGAGAGTTGGTGGGATTTGAAATCTGTTTTTTATAATTTTTCCAAAAAGTTTGATTAATGGACCGTTAATTTACATGTTGAGAGAGAATTCAAGAAACTTAAACCTGATGAAGATTAAAGGACCACATATTAACAGGAGTAAATTGTATTTAAACATTTCGACAAATGTTAGTACCTACTTATATTAGTAGTGAAGAATTATATTTATATATAAGAATAAAGTAACATTGTATAGAAATAAACAATATTACAAAAATCTTATCGTATGAGAATAAAAAAAAATTATGACAAAAATGTACGTCCGGAGTTTCTTTTTTTCTTTCTTTGAGTAGACACTTAAGTAACACTTAGGTAGCTAGTGAAAGCTAGGTTAGCTAGGTTCAGGCCTATTTATCCTCAACGGGGAAAATCGCTATGCATCATTAAGAATATGTTATTTAAATATAGATATATATTTTCTCCTATTATTTTTCACCTCGAGAATGTTTTGCTTTTTTAATTTTAACTGTCTTTTAGCACTAAATCTAAACGTCCGTAGTTATATGGTGGTAGAGTTCATATTGACGGAATCTATGTATAACATATTAGAAGTTGTTTTTTTTCTTTTTTCATTTAATTATAAAAGTAACTTTGGTATCTTGACCTGTCATTTATTTATTTATTTATTATTATAATTCAATGAAAGTTTACAGCACTTAGCCAAAACACTTACATCTAACAATATAATCTAACTCTAAATCTAACAATATTATGACAGCGATAACAATAAAATAAAATTAAAAGAAATAACAAAATAACTAAAAATATTTCCAATACTTAACTTACTAAGGAACATTTTGAAGCGTTTCTAAATATAACTTAATACTATTGTAAACATGACAAGGTTTGTTATAAAATATATCCAGATCTGTGTGATGAGCGTGCACGGCATTGAGAAGTGCGACCACCCGGGCGGTAGGTGCTGACGCGGCGCGACGTGTGCGCAGTGCGCACTCCCCGCGGCAATGCAAACAGATTCCTGCGCCTACGCGGGCCCTCCACTCTCTCATCACTAACTAAAAACCGAGCCGGTGTGCACGCAATTCCAATCCGCTCAAGGGCTGTAGGGTTGTCTACTTTGTTGATAAAAGATGATAATAGTGTATCAAGAGCAAAAGGTTGCGTCTGTACTCCAAAGTGTTCAACCCTACCATACCCGTGACATACATAGAAGGGTATAAATATGGGTAATATCCATACACCCGTTTGAATAAATATCGAGCGAATTTTCTCTGAATTCGCTCAATTACCAAGATATACATGCTTTGGTACGGGTTCCACACTATAGCGTTGTATTCAAGTCTACTACGGACATAGGCTTTGTATAGCGTTATTACTGCTCTGAAGCCCTTAAAAGTAGAACAAACCCTCATTACAAAGCCTAGAATTTTGTTGGCCCCTTCACAGGTGGTCAAAATATGTTGTTGGAAGGACAACCGAGAGTCTAATATAACTCCCAAATCTTTAATTTGGTCAACTCGATCTATTAATTTACCACCAATGTGATAGCCAAATTGCAATGGTTCGCGCTTTCGAGAAAATGATATGGTTTTACATTTAGCTATATTAAAATTTAGCCGATTTTCCACACTCCAATTAAAAACAGCATCTATATAATTTTGCAAGGCTATGCAGTCTTCATATCTATTTACGCTAACAAACAATTTTAGATCATCTGCAAAAAGAAGGCAGTGTGCAGTATTGACTACCTTCAACAGATCATTGATCATAATTATGAATAAAGTCGGCCCTAAAGAACTACCTTGACTAACGCCTGATCTTGTATAGTAAGAATCTGACTCACATCCATTCAGACGTACGTATTGCATTCGATCCTGTAAATAAGATGCAATAAAAAGGAGTAACTTTGGTGTGAAGCCCAAAGACGCCATTTTACAAAGAAGGATATCGTTATCCACAATGTCGAACGCTTTACTAAAATCGAAATACGCAGAGTCCACCTGTCTACCGGCATCCATCTCAATGGTCGCGTAATCAATAAAGTTAATATGGTTCGTTGCCGTCGACCGTTTCGCCCTAAAACCGTGCTGCTCGTCAGCAACCCAGACAGCGATTTGCTGTCTTATGCTGTGATCAATAATACTCTCAAATAACTTACCAAATACAGAGAGCACCGCTATAGGTCTATACGTGGTAATATTTTTGGTCGCACTGTCTTTAGGGACAGGCGTTACCCTGCATATTTTCCATTGCTTCGGATAGGTCGATGTCTTAAGAGAAAGGTTGTAGAGGTATAATAGCGGCTCTTCCAAGATCGAAAAACAGTCCTTCACTAGGAAAGGCGGAATCTCATCAGGATCAGCGGCAGAGTTGGGTTTTAGGCGGCGAATTGCAAGTCGAAGCTCTGACGAACTAATACTCTTGATGGCTACTCTAGCAGCACTACCCTGTCATAAGTGCAATTATGTTCCCCAACGTGACTAATAAATTATTTATATTTTTTTTTATATCTGTAGCAAATAATATTTGTACCCGTTACTTATATGGCATAATAATTGCTGGTTTGTCTCAGAACCTTCATACTACAGCACACATATTGAAGGTAATCATCTTTTCCATTACAGAGCTATTATAAGTAATTATAATTGTCTATTTACGTATTAACTGTTTGCCTTATCTGACTGACGGTGGCGTAGTTGTGATAAGACTTTAATACTGAGTTCCTGGGTTTGATCCCTGAGCAAATAAATATTGGGTTTTTCTATTCAGTATAAGATCGGAGTCTAAAATTTGTGCTTGATATAGCGATAGACTCGCCCCTTATCTCATTATAGGACGGACAGTGGGTGCACTAATTACGCCTCTGCTTACCCCTTTGGAGATAAAAGACGTGAATATCAGTGGCGAAAGTTGAAATTTTCGGAAAGGCAACCCGACTCAACATATGGGTACTGATATGCGTAAATACGGTTTGCAAATCGTTCTAATGATAATTAGATTCTAAAGAAATTCTACAAAAAGGCAAGCCGACAAGAATCTAGTTATATAGACTCTTCGCAACTGATGAATATGTGTGTGTGCGTGCATGTCTATATAGGTGTATGTAGGATATCCAAAGGCTGATATCGGAACACGACATTTACGTGAGGCACTATGACGGTGAAGGAAAACATCGTGAGGAAACCTGCATACCTGAGAAGGAATTTCGAAGGTGTGTGAAGTCTACCAATCCGCACTAGGCCAGCGTGGTGGACTAAGGCCTAATCCCTCTCAGTAGTAGAGGAGGCCCGTGCTCAGCAGTGGGCAAGTATATAATACAGGGCTGATATTATTATTATTATTACTACTATGACGGGCTTTAAACCGATGATTTTATTATGGATGGTCGCTGTTTGGGTGGATTTAAATATCTTACAACTAGCAAACACACATGTACTCCTTTAACTAACTCATCGTTCGGTTTCGTCCATATTTTAATTCAACTTTTATCATCATATTCATCTACTGCCACCTTCCCTTATTCTATAGTCCAACATAGGTTTTAATTTTTTATTGGTTTAAATGACGAGACGAGATTGAATGGTAAGCGATACGATCGCCCATAAAAAAAAATACAATATCCAATATCTTGAATTACAAAGTATTGTTTGGTATTCCATTGCGCTCGCCATCCTGAGACATGAGATGTTAAGTTATGATGTCCAGTAGTTACACTGGCTATAACATACTTTTTTAACAATATCAAACTGGGCTTAGTTTCTACAACCGGCTGACGTCACTATAAGACCTATTTTCGTATACGTTTGGGATCATACACATAAACACGACGTCGTATCGTGTTGTGTTGTCCTATCTCTTAGCAAATTAAATTGTTAAATCTCCGCCAAAAGATCTCAGCTTGAGGCACAATTTTATCACGTTTCCACTTTAGAAGAGGTTTCCACAAATTAATTACCTTGCTCTCTGTAGCGCCGTTCGCAAAATGGCTGACTAAAGTCTACCTATCGTGCTATACAATTATTTATTTGCGTTACTAAGTGATAGCTTCGGATTTGTTTACGAAATACATGAGGTTTTTATAGTTTTAACGAGCGATTATCATTATTCAGCTCACAAAGAAAATATTTACTTCTAGCAACAAGAGCCGGATATCTCACAAACAGCCCCACAAAACATAAACATCAACTACAATGCTCATAAAGACTAGGTTACCGGACTTAGAAACAAAAATTTTCTAGCCCTCATAAAACATAAGGTCTAATAGGCCAAAGAATATTGGCAGCTGCGACCCGCGACCAGTGGAGAGTTGGAGGGCACTCGACAAAGCCAGTGTTAATGGGCCCGGTAAATAATTAATTTGTTTAACCCTAGCGTGCGATTGTTTGAAGTCCGGCTACGTAGTGAATGAAGTGCAGAAGGGTTATCGTGAATTGTGCCTAAAAGATTGACTTTAATATTAAAGTACTTTTCGGAGTCTATCGCGGTTTTTTATATTTTAGTTTTCTCCTAACGTTTCGAAGACTTTGCAGCCTTCATGGTTACGGGGGGGACCGAGGTGTTGTTCATCCGCAAAGTCAAAGTTACAATATCTACCTACATTTTATAATTATATATTTTTTTTTTATTTTAGCTGTTGGTGGTCCGATCTACGCAGAATGAGCTCACAACCGATTTAATTAAATGTAGCACTGGATCCCAGGCTTGTGCAAGCCTGGATCTAACCTAAGATTGACTTTGATCTATGACTTTTTAATTTACACGTACATAATATATATTGTTTGACGATTTATTAAAGAATGACTTTACTCAATGACTTTTTAATTTACATGTGTATATTATTTGACAATTTATCGCTTTAACGGTAAAGGAAAACGTCGCGAAGAACCACGGATGTTTATTCTCCAAAATAATTTCAAAGATGTGCGCTGTGAAGTCTGCCAATCGTTGTTGTTTCTGTGTTTTTTCTAGAACATAGAAAATTTACTCCACTGCGCGTTTGTTAAGTGAAGCGATATCCAGATCCATTATTGAGAGTTAACCCTTTTAGTTGCTACAATCATGCCGGCCTATTCGAGTCCGTACATACAATGGCTGAACCCAGAACGGGACACACTTACGTGGATGATTATGGCGGGTTCTAACTCCTTGTGTACGGTGGTTGCTATTCGAGCGGATAAAAATATCTTACCAAAACAATTACATTTAATAAATGGAACTATTGTTAGAACACAAATATCTAAATTAACGTATTGCATTTACATTATTTAACCATTTTAAATCTTAGTCTATGACCAACAAACTACTAACATTGAACTAGTGGCCAGTGAGCTCTATAGAAAGAAAATTGTTTATTGTCTCTACCGACGTGGGGTCGGCCATTTTGTTCCCTTACAAACTCTACTTTACCATCCATTGACTCTACTTTCAATCCTATAGCATCTCACATAAGCTACAATTTCCTTTGTATTTCATTTTGGCGGTATAAATAATATTGTTTGCAGTAAATTTGCCCTGTAAATTTTTTATCGATTAAATCTTGACCATTAGGTTTAAGAGTGCGGCTATTAGTAGCCTTTAACTAGCTCTTTGTGATAAAATGCATGGTTTTATTAAATTTTAATATAGTTCAATCATGTTAGTGAGATTTCTATAAGTAATCCTTACCTTATTGGGAACAAAGTTGAATTTTGATCAATTGTGTTATCATTATAAGAGAGTTTAAAATTAATTTTCATTTTAAATAATATTATTCATATATTTTTTTCTAATTTATTCCGCCCTCGCACTATCGTCGTCATCATCAGCCCGTTACAGTCCACTGCTGGACATAGGCCTCTCCCAAGATACTCCACAGAGTCCGGTCTGCTGCTTTATGCTTCCAGTCGCTGCCGACCCTCTATTGCAGCCTTCACACTATAGGGGGGTTAAAATCACCTTTCTAATTATCCTTAAGTTCGCATATATATGTAATACTTATGTCTGCATTATGCTAATTATGTAACTTTGATAGCCACCATATACAACTTGCGATTAAAATAACTATTTATAGGTAGATATAAGGTGTTTATTTTGAAATGGCTAATAACTATTTCTTTCCAAGTTACTTTAGATTTTTTATATTGCTTTCAATGAAGAGACGAGCCTGCCGTTTGCCTAATGGTAATCGATACGATCACAAACAAACAAACAGTAGAAACACAATCCACTTTGAATTACAAAGTATTGTTTGGTATTCCATTGCGCTCACCATCTTAAGACATGAGATGTAGTCTTATTAGGTCCATTAGTTACACTGGCCACAATTCCTTCAAACTGAAATACAACAGTGACCACACACTGCTGCTTGGCGGCAGAAATAGACATTGCAGTGATATCTACCCAGGCGTACTCCAACATATGATAAACCTACCATCAGTCGTTTTCAAGTTATTTCAGTTTTTGCATGTTTAGGCGACGGAATTGTCATTAAATTATTAGTTTTTTTTAACAGTTGATTTAACCCATCACATTCAATTAGGTTTTGCACGCGGTTTCACCTGTTATAATGAAGCCTATTTAATTCAATGGTCTATCTTTATGAGATTTCATTTAAATTAGTTCAGTTTGCGTTTCATTATCCCATGCTTGCATTTATTAAGATTCCTTTTATAGTAGACCAAATGCGTGTAAAAGTCGTTTACAAAACATCAAAAAGCGCACTTCCACACCGATAGAAGCGTAAAAATAAAATGAAAAACATTAGATTTCATGCCCTTTCGTCTAGTTCACGCATAGAGGTAAGAATTTCTTTTTCCCCTTCAGTTTACCATGAATGAGTCCAGAGTGCTCTGTGGGCTTTTTCATATTATTTTTACACATTTACCTACAAGAGTTTTGTAGAGCCTTTGACTTGCAGTAAGAAAAAAATGTTTCTTTTTCCCTGTCTAGTCTGATAAACATTTCTTTGGTTATTGTGCTATTGGAGTGGTGAGGTTGTTTTTGACTACTGTAATACTTTGTTCTTTGTATGAGTTCCTTTGAATTCAGAGTGGAGTTAATTAAGTTCATTTTAGCCTACTTTTAAATAAAGGAGGTTTTTGTACGAAATTTATGGTAGAATAAACGCAAATTATAAAAGGCTTTGCTTAACTAGTAATCAGCTGTGTTTGATAATTGAGCGAATGGGAGTAATAATGGCGATACTACAGATTTAAAAATATGTGATTTCTCTGATAGCAGTCACACAACTATAACACAATAATCAGCGCTGTATTATATACTGTTCCACTGCTGGCTAGGCCAGCGTGGTGGACTAAACCCAAATCTCACTCAGTAATAGAGAAGGCCCGTACCCAGCAGTGGGACAGTATATATAGTTCATGAATAATCTACCTGTAAGTCTTACAATGCCCGATAAATGTGGCATCTTATAAACATTATAGAAAATAGACGGTTCGAAACATATAACTCAAATACATACATTTTTATTAACAACTTCTACACACAATTCGAATACGTACGTTATTTGCAATTCAATGTGTTTAGATTTCTATAAAGTCTTAATACGATTTGTCTTAATACGGAAAATTGAGCGAGCAGTGTGAGTAAAAAGAAATTTGCAAAGATTCTCAATTAGGTCCATTTTGCTTCGGCAGGGGGCGGTGCTCGCATTAGGGGATTACTTTTGATTTTTATTTTAATGACGTCATCGTGTATATAGAGCGTTACGAGCACATCCATTTCTGAAGATAATCGTACACGTTGTCGATTCAGAATTGTCAATTCTCGTAGTTATTCCGTCAGAACTATAAGCCTATACGATTTCGCCACGTATGCGAATGTAACTGTTTTAGCACGTATCTGAACGTGGTCGTGTTAGAATAATCGCTTTTTGTGCTTGTCCTTCCGATAGTTAAAACGTATAGGAAACGTTTAGGCCAGAACACAACCCCCCAATGTACCCCCCTGAGGGAATTCTTGTGTGCTCGGTCTCCACACTAAATGCCCATGCAAAGGGACATTTGTCTCGGCCCTAGACACACAGTTAAGTCTCTTCTCATCTTAAGAGGGTTCCTTCTTCTTCCCCCTACACTTTCTTCCCCTATCCCCTCCCAACTTTCCTCCAGAGCCCTGCAGTCGCTAAGGGGGATTCTAGTATCTCATTCGCAGGTTTCCTCGCAGTTGACTGCGGGGTCCGATACTCAAAAAAATCTCAATGCCTAACAAATACGCCACGAAGGTCTCTATAGTTTAACTGTGATTGTATTTTGAGAGACCACCTGTCAACAGTCTCTCGACTAACCACACGACACGAACGTCCGTGTCGTCTTTCTTTCAGTTTGGTATTAAAAATAACAACGATGACCTTAAAAGTTTGTTGTAACTGGAGGGACAACGCAGTCACGTGTCGGTTTCTCGACCAATCACAAACGACACGAACGTCCGTGTCGTCTTTATTTCAGTTTGGTTTTAAAAATAACAACGATGACCTCAAAAGTTTGAGAGCCGTTGATATACGGGAAAGAACACTCCCTCTGCATTAATGCGGGCTGTGGTCTAATTTAACTATAAAAGCGTGTAACTACTTACATCCTAGCCCCTCGCGATCAAAGGGCGCGGGGCATGGAACTCTATAGAACTGCCGTTAAACAGGGATACTGAATAAGGATAATAAAAAAAATCACGCATTATCATCGGAAGCAGAGGTGCATGAATCACTCAATTTTCGCCTTGCGTGTTCCGTCTCATGATGTGATTTGGTATCAATACTAGAATATTCAAAATGCGAAAATAGTGCCATTGAACCGATTTTGATTAAAGGTTAGGCAGTGAGCTTGATTCATAAGTAACGACGTATACTACTTTAATGATATTTGTCGTAAATGGAATGACATGCGAAGCCGCGAGCAATAACTAGTGATCAGATAAAAGTTATTTACAGGACAAAAAATTAACAAATAAAACATTGTAGTTGCGTAGTCAAAATAGGTTATTTGACATAAAAAGTCATTCATAATAATTTATTTGTTGGAATTTTGTATGTTGTTTAAAACATTAGCCCTTATTAATTTGATTTTGTGGTTTTTAGTAATAATTATGTGGTATTGATGATGTGGCTGCTTATAATAGTGATTAATTTATCATGTTCATGTAGGACTTTAATTGCAAATATAAAATTTTAAAGAGCACATAATTTTGATAAAAACATAATAAGAGAAGTTAAACAAAATTTTATGGAAGTCAATCTTTGTTTTCTTTTAAGTGTAGTTACATCATAATTATTAGGTATTGTAGTTTTAGGAAAAGCGATTTGGATTGAAATAAAAACAAATATCACTGACTATAGAAATACTTTCACTAATATTTCACCAACCAACCGATTTTTAAGACTGTCAACGACCAACTGGTCTGTGTTTTTATATCAAAAGGTGCCACAAATACCCTCACAAATATATGTTTATCCCAACAGTAGTTATTTCCTGTCTTTTTATACATAACTAGATTTTGCTCGCGGCTTCGACCCCGTGAAGGAGTTTTCTGAGATAAAAGTCCCGCTATATATTTTCTCGGAATAGAAAGTAATTTAACCTTTCCAGGGTCTTAAACTATCTCCATACCAAATTCCATAATAATCCGTTCAGTAGATTTTGAGAAAATCGATAACATACAGACAGGCAGAAAAGGGGAATTTGTTTTATAATTACAGAAGAGGATAATGTTAACGTTCTAATTAAAGCAACTACCACTACTAAGGTTACTTTAATCTTTACTAACATTTCTTCTCAAACTCCTAAAGTTTCTTCAGTATTTATTAACTTTTCTTCAAACCTTCAATGTTTATTCAATCAAATAACGTACTAAATATAACTAAGTTCCCTTTCCTTCGCGCGCCGTTTCTGCGCGTTGCATCGTCTGTCTCCCCAGGTCTACGGCCGCTGGAGAGGCTGCGTGCGCCAGTAATAGGTGTTTAGCGGGCTTGCCTGCTCGCATAATGTGAGCAGTGCTCTATCTGGGCTTGGACACAGTGCAGCCAGTGGGCCAGGTTCATTTGAGATTTAGAACTATTTTTATTTAGCGGTTATTTTTTTTATGGCTTCGTATTTGAAACTGGCAGTTCAATACTTCGTATACAAGAAAGCAGTTATTAATTCCAGCGTATTCGAATTTCAAAATTGTTTAAAATTAAAATGACGTGCTTAATTTTTGATAGAGAGTGGGTGAAGGCAATCAATTTGAATTCTATTGGTAACAAACTTCCGTAACATCTTGTTTCTAATACCCCAAATTACATGATACCGCATACCCTAACTGTTTGCTTGATCGAAAACGAATGTCAAAATAGAATGTGACGAATTATTTCGACTGGTTAATGTGATAGGTTCGAAGACAACAATTGGGATAGCTTATTGATTTTGATGGTTAGACATTATCTAACAATCTTAAGAGACCCAAAACACACGTCTTTCCGAATCCTGTTCCTTTCATTGAAGGACAGGAACGAATCCATAATGCTACTAAAACTGGAGGTTTTTTGGTAGTAATTTTATAGGTCCTAAAATCACACTTACTCATCAATATATATGTGCTACGTAATAGAGCTGGCGTTCAGTACACTCATTGTGTTCGACTCAACTGTACTGCAATCCGTACGCCTGACTTTAGTATGATTTCAACATTGACAGCGTGTGGTTATGTTCGGAGTGGCGCTCATAATATAAGAACTCGAATCTAAGTGTATACCTGGATGTGAATAAAAAATATTAGTCAAATAAGTTTTATTGTTCAAATGAAAAATTAGGCTATAACAGTGACGTTTTGGTTGCCATTTTAGTTTAGATTTTGAACAAATAGTTTTTTAAAAATAATGCTTTATTCATCACGTAGGCGAACATAGTTGCACTTATGATAAGTCGAGGTACATAAGAATATTTGATTATTACTTAATTAAATTAGGTTATATAAACAAAGACAATTTATATTGAAAATAAAATAAATGAAAAATATTGTAAACAAAGAAGCCAGCTCGGGCTGGCAGGAAAGAAGAAATTATGGATTATGTTTATATGGACTTTAATTTCTATACGTCAATGCATTTACCGGTCTTCCCAAAAATTCTAAAACCTGCAGCGCTGAATCCTTTACTGTGCCATCAGCATCGTCTCACCATGCCCTATTTAAGATACTTGTGGACCGTTTCACACTCGCCGAGCGATTTGTGACAGTATTACCGGGGCTGAGGCGATATCCGCAAGGGCAGGTGAGATGCTTAGAAACGGGAACAGCGAGGGAAAAAACAGAATGAATCGGGTTAGGGATTTCTAGTTCCAATTAAAAATGTGTCTTTTGTCGTTTCAATAGAATTGAGTTTGCGTTCGTGTCATTCGAAGTGTTTGATGAATGTGCTGGATTATGTATTGTATTGTATTTTGCTGATGGAATAGAGACAACTTTACACATAGTTATAAGCTCAAATGTTATGTTATACGAAAGAGATGCTATCCGATTGTAGCCAATACAGTAATTTCTTCTTTAAACTTGTACGTGTCACCTACTTTGAATAAGTTGTATACACTATTTGGATTCTGACTAACCATTAGATCCAGTATAATGTAATTTAAATTATTAGTCCATAATCTGTTTGGTATATATTTATAAATAAATAAATAAGTGAAGCAATTATTTAAATTATCGCCATGAGATGCAATTACTCTTCAGTCTCCAATAAATGACACTATATCATCATGTGTTGTACAAAAATCAGAGAAAAACGTTGAAGAAGAGATAAAGTGACCCCACTGCACCTGATGGTACGTAGAGTGGGGTCCAATAGAATGTCGACTGATGGGATGATTATCCCTCGTCAGACGACACAATTATGCCAGTCTGTTGAAACTAGATATACACAGGCTGATCGCGAAGCGCATATACTCACGTGGGCTACTACGGCGGGTTTTAACACCTGGTATATGGTAGTCGCTATCCTGGCTGATATAATATATCCTACCATCAGTTAAGGATCAATATTTGATTGAGATTCAGCATTAAAACACTTTAATCTCTTTAACTAAGAACATTTTTCTTCATAACCATGTTCATGCTACACAAAGTAGAAACGACAGTGAAAGCACTAGCTTTTCTAGAATAACCTATCTGGGATTAACACACTAACCTAGGTCGCAAGTAGGAGTTATCTAATACAAAAGCTATTGTATAAGTAACTTTGACCCATATTACTTTTGAAGGCTTTCATATGAGTTAGAAAGTGGAGCGTTATATTGTTTTCATTTTCATAGAATCTGCGTGCGACGTGAATGGGTTCTAGAACTGAACTAGAAAAATAACTTTTATATTCAAATGACGAGACGAGCAAGCAGCTCTTCTAAACACCAGTAACACTACCTTTAAATTACAAAGCATTCACCTCACTCTATGATATAAATGTTAAGTTTCATAACGCCTGGTAAATATACAGGCATAACTTATTTTCAAATTGGAATACAAGTGGCACAATGAAGCTTAGTTGCAGAAATAGATATTGCGGAGGTATCTACACAGTCAGAATCTGGCATTCAAAAGAATCTAGGTTAAAACCAGATAAATACTATTAATTAGAAATATCTATTAAAATTAAACTACTTTTCGGATTTTATCGCGGTTTTTTATATTTTAGTTTTCTCCTGATGTTTCGAAGACTTTGCAGCCTTCATGGTCACGGGGGGGACTGAGGTGTTGTTCATCCGTAAAGTCAAAGTTACAACATCTACCGATATTTTACAATTATACAACTTCTTAAATTTTAGCTGTTGGTGGTCCTATCTAGAAATATCTAATTCAGATGATGCAGTATTTGTAAAGTATTGACCTGATGATATAATGATCTTCATTGTTCACGTGGAATGATGATAGGTTAGGTATTATGAAAATACAAATCCTATGTACTGCAACTGCTGGTCACGGGCCTCGACTATTGAGGGTTAAGGATTTAGCTTCTGCTGGCTTAGTGCGGTTTAGCGGCCTTAAATGTTATCATTGAAATGTTTAGTTTATCAGGTATTCAGGTTTCCTTACATTACGCATATCGTCTTTTATATTTTTCTATTAAAAAGGGCGTTAGTTAAACTCGAATAATCACGCCTTTTTTCCCCGATGAGGCAGGCACAGGCATAACTGGTGCATTCATTTTTCGCTGATTATAGTTAACAATTATTGATAAATCTATTAAAAAGAACGATTGTTACACACACACATTCACGCTTTTTTCTCCGAAAAGGTAGGCAGAGGCGCACTTACTTTTCGCCGATTATAGTTAACAATTGATAAATACTAATGTAAGAGGTGCGTGTTGAGAGCCCATAGGTTGATTTGGTAGGTCTTACTCCTATGATTTTGATTTTTCTGGTCAAATAAGATTTGATTCTTTGTCTATGCAGAATAATTTATTGGGGTTTGTGGTCATGAGCCTCCGTGGCGCAATGGTTAGCGCGTTCGGCTGTTAACCGAAAGGTTGGTGGTTCGAGCCCACCCGGGGGCGGGGTAATATTTTGAAAATTCTATCATAAATTATATCTAAAACTATATTTTGCTCGCGTCTTCGGCGTCAAAACTTTTTCCAGGATTAATTAGTCTCAGTTATGCTAAAATGTATAAACCAAAGAATTATCCAATATACACATTTTTATACTTAAAAAATGCAGCTGTAACAATTAACAATCAACAAATGTTTAAGTAGTTGGTATATTTTGGCTTAATTTGGTTGAACTATGTCATATTTTTTTTAGGGTTGGGCAGTGACCACACTTCACCTAATAGAAAGTAGAGTGGGGTCCAATAGAATATCGACTGACGAGAGATGATTACCCCTGGCAGTCGTCACAATTATGCCGGCCTGATGCAACCGGATATACACAGGCTGATCCCGGAACGCGACACACTTACATGGACCACTACGGGTTTTAACACCTTGTGTACTGTCGCTATCCAGGTGGATATAGGATATATCCTACCGCCAGCATACTAAAAATATTTCTAAAAAGCCTAACCTAAGCATGTTAGTGATATTTATGTCTGTACGTGCGAGGTGGTCTCCAGTCTCACTTGCGATGCGACGCTAGATTTCCCTCCGCGCCTACATCGCTTTATAAAATGCAAATATAACTTTGTCAGTTGGCATTTCATATTTTTACATAGCGAACACCTACCCCAGTAATACATACGGGTAATGCCTAGCTATTGCAAGAGTATGTAGCGAACAGTATGGCATGTGAAATAAATATGTGGATAACATTTTAAAATGGTAATAACGATAATGTAAAAATATTTTTTATTTTTAGAATAGTGAAAAGAAAAGGAAAGTATTGTTTGAATGGTTAATAAATAATATTATAATTTTTTTGCTGTAAACGATATTAATCAGTTGTTTACGTTATTGTTAAATATCGTTTTTTCATAGCGACTAATAGTACTTAATTAAAAAATAAAATAAAAAAATTGCAGCGATGAAGATATTTTATAGTTTTTGTTTAGAGTCTGTCCGTAACGCACTGCGCAATATCTAAGTAGAAAGCATAATCTACAACTTTCTATCGATTTTCTCTCTTACAAAATATTAGTTTTGATTTTTATGGCAGCCAAATCTTTTTTTTAATTATAATAAACCTCTATCATGCAGTTTCTAATGCCTTGATATGCCACAATGATCTACGCTATCTCTAGTTATTAAATAATGAAGACATAACATCAAAACAATTTATTTTGCTAAAGCATGGTATAAATTGTTATGTTTAATATAATATTGTATGTGCAACATATTTCACCGTTGCGTTATGCAACATATACGCACTTACAATTAGAGTAAGCAATTATACATTATTATATTATTTATACAGTTGTTTTTTACCAATATATATTCATCATGCTATTTATATCTAGGCTTATATATATTTCGGTTAATAGTAAAAATGTAATAGAAAAGATGATCCTGAAAGCAATTTCCCTACTGTTCCTCCGTATCTCGCGGTATTACCTAGGCATCTAGGCGAAGGGGAGATTCCCCTATGTAAAGAATGTCTTCCTTTGATGTAAGTGAATTGAAATATGTCAAGTGTTCTGCGTACGCCATCTTGGATGTCTGTAGTTGCGTGTGAAGACGTGGTGGGATATAATATGAACCTTCATCTATTATAATGCGTGGTAACATAAATACGGGTTTTATTCAGCTTTTTCTTTGTTGGGATATTTAACGCCATTTTGAGAGTACACATAATGAATGTCGCTGTTTGTTAAAGTTGTCACGGTGGTTTTAAAGTCAGTTTAATGCTTTGTGTTAGTTGTATTTAGGGATGTTTTGGGTTTGTCTATTTTAGAGTGATTTAAAATTTCGTGGAAGTTAATATTAATGTGGCAAACGCTTTGATTAATAAGAAATAAATGTATTATAATATTAATGATGTCGTAAACTCCTGGGGCCTTATTCTCTATGCCGCACGTTATTTTTACAGTGCGTAACAAGCACGTAACACAACGCATCATGTTTAGGACAATAGAAATTTGGCTTACAGAATACCATTCCACGCACATTTCTCGAAGATAACATGACACGGCCGCGTTACACGTTTACACTATCATACAGAATAAAGGCCCAGAATGCATATAAAATGCGTTTTTTCAGAACTTACATGGTACCATAGTCAGGAAGGCCAGAGAAGTTGTCCAAAAATTTTTTAACGACTACAATTTCCACGCCCCCGGGTGGGTTCGAACCACCAACCTTTCGGTTAACAGCCGAACGCGCTAACCATTGCGCCATGGAGGCTCTACTTGTAGCTTCCAATAAAGAATGCTACATGGACCAGTTTATACTTATATTAACAAGAATTTAAGAATACGAATATAAAGTATATAAAATAATGTATGAGTATCAGCTGTGAGTCTAAAAATTGTGCCCGATATGACGATAGTCTCATCATAGACGCCCTTTATCACATTATGTGACGGAATACACACGGTGGGAAGTGGGTGCACCATTAGCGTGTCTGCCTACCCGTCGGGTATAAAAGGCATGAGTGTTTGTCAGTGACTTGGTTGCACCCCAGCCTATCCCTTCAGAGATAAATAATTAGTAAATAAGTGGTTGGTACTTATACTTAGTAAATAAATACAAAGAGATGGCCTGGGAAACGAACCCAGGATATTAGGTTCTTGGTCTATGTATGTTACAACTAATCTAAAATAGAATTGACTATTACTTTCATAATAGTTTAATGTTTTACTCTTGTTATTTTAACATTTATATTATTTTATTTGCACTTATATTTATTCAGCTTAAACCTTTATTTGTGTTTGTTTTTGTTAAGTAAGCTCATATCTTTAAATTCACAGACTTGAGGCGTAAATAGAGAGCCACATACCGACTACATACGTCTATTATTACTATAGCGTCTTACTCATGGAAAATTGAGTTTACTACTTCTGCGTCTATAGGTATAGTATCCACTGAAGAAGGATGATTATTTGTCAGTCAATAATTATGCTGGCTTGTAAGGCCTTGACAGTTGCACAAAACCACTATTTTTTAACGTAACCAGTTAGCCTTGACGGCCGATGAGAATTGTTGGGCTCAGCGTCCTTATGACTCAGTGTTAAGCTGCCTGAATATATGGAGATATCAACCAGTAGACCAGGTCTTGAACATGGATATCCTCCATCAGCATAGGATAAAACCCCACGGTTACCTCCAGTGATGCATTGGAGGCGGAAGTTCTTCAGGCATGATGTCTGGTTGACAACGGCAACTGTCCCTGCGCGGTTATATTAAATTGTAAGATGTAGGTAGGTATTGTAACTTTTACTTTGCGGATAACCAACACCTAAATTCCCCCCGTGACCACAAAGACTGCAAAGTCTTTGAAACGTTAAGAGAAAATTAAAATATAAAAACCGCGAAGAATCCGAAAAATAGTTTAATTTTAATAAACTGACTGCTACTTGTTATCTCAGATTACATTTGTGGAAAGACCTTTCAGGACAAAACGGTTTCAACAATTAATTACGTCTTTATATTACTTTCATTGTTTACTTACACAATAGGATACACATACCGCGAATCCTTCACTGGCAAATATTTCAAGGACATTCAATACAATGAGGAAACCTTGGTGGGAATTTGAGAGTATTTGGACAAAGGAATTCTGTATCGATCCTTATAAACATACTAGCTTTTGCTCGCGGCTCCGCCCGCGTTATAAAGTTTTTCAGGCTAAAGTTTTCCGTTATAAAAATAGTAGTTTCCCGGGAGCCTATGTTCTTCCCAGGGTCTCAAACTGTCTCCATACCAAATTTCATCTTAATACGTTAGGTAGTTTTTGAGTTTAACACGTTAAGGCAGACAGATGCAGCGGGGGACTTTGTTATATTATTTAGAACTTTTTAAGTGAAACAATCCCGTCATACATCATTGTTGCATAATTTTAACCGTTTACGCAGCGCAGGCAACGGAAGCTCTCAAAACTAATAATTTTCCCCGTTTTTGCAACATGTTTCATTACTGCTCCGCTCCTATTGGTCATAGCATGATGATATATAGCCTATATATAGCACTCCAGGAACAAAGGGCTATCCAACACAAAAAGATTTTTTCAGTTCAAACCGGTAGTTCCTGAGATTAGCCATTACTGCTCCGCTCCTATTGGTCATAGCGTGATGATATATAGCTTATAGCGGTCCACAAATAAAGGGCTATCCAACACAAAACGAATTTTTCAGTTGAAACCGGTAGTTCCTGAGATTAGCCATTACTGCTCCGCTCCTATTGGTCATAGCGTGATGATATATAACTTTGAGCACTCCACAAACAAAGGACTATTCAACACAAAAATATTTTTTCAGTTCGAATCGGTAGTTCCTGAAATTAGCCATTACTGCTCCGCTCCTATTGAATATAGCGTGATGATATATAGCCTATAGCCCTCCACGAACAAAGGGCTATCCAACGCAAAAATAATTTTTCAGTTTGGACCGGTAGTTCCTGAGATTAGCCATTACTGCTCCGCTCCTATTGGTCATAGCGTGATGATATATAGCTTATAGCGGTCCACAAATAAAGGGCTATCCAACACAAAACGAATTTTTCAGTTGAAACCGGTAGTTCCTGAGATTAGCCATTACTGCTCCGCTCCTATTGGGTATAGCGTGATGATATATAGCCTATAGCACTCCACGAATAAAGGGCTATCCAACGCAAAAAGAATTTTTCAGTTTGGACCGGTAGTTCCTGAGATTATCCATTACTGCCCCGCTCCTATTGGGTATAGCGTGATGATATATAGCCTATAGCACTCCACGAACAAAGGGCTATCCAACGCAAAAAGAATTTTTCAGTTTGGACCGGTAGTTCCTGAGATTAGCGCGTTCAAACAAACAAACAAACAAACAAACAAACAAACAAACAAACAAACAAACAAACAAACAAACTCTTCAGCTTTATATAATAGTATAGAGTATAGATTTGTATTAATGTTGTCTCGGTTTAGTAGTATAGGGTGTTTGGTTTTGAAGTCCAGGTCGGGAAACGTTTAGGGTGGTAAAGATCCGAATTGGACATCCTAGAGTAGGCAGGCTGGTATACAGGTGGAGACGCGAACAAAAGCTAAAGCTAAAGATACATATAGTTAAGCATGCTTCCACAGAGCAATCTTCAAGGTGGTGAGATTTAAAAAAAAAATAAAGATTAAAAGAGCACATGCTTCCACAGTGTCATCTCCTGCGATGCTTTTCAATCCAAATAAAAGATGAAACGAGCGAACCGCTTGTCTGATGATAAGCAAGAACTAACCATAAACAGAAGTCACAACTCCCGAACTTTGTTTTACAGAGCTGCCTGGCATTGCACAGCGTCCAACATCCTGGGACGATGATGGTAAATCTCATAATGTCTAGTAATCATACTGTAAACTGATTATACTGTCCTTTAACTGGAACACAATTTATGTTGCACTATGTTGTTTAGTGGTAGAAATAGACATTCCGGTACCCAACCAGGTTCTTGACCTTCCCAAGGAAACTTAAACTTTCCTCCAGGGTCTTGCAGTCGCTAAGCTGGGAGATTCCAGTACCCCATTCACAAGTTGCCACCAGTCTTGACATCGGATTCTGGTACTAAAAAAAACAGCGTTCTTGAAGACAGAAGCCATCGCGTCAGCAATATAGAGCCTATTTTCCCAAACACGACGTCTTCAATTTAAAATTACCGACACGGCCCCACGAGTAACACAATTAAAATTGTAATTTCACCCAATTACCGCAAGATGTCGCTCAACTTAAGTGGTTGGAAACTGTTTTTAAATCATCGCTTAGCGTGGGGTTAGCGTGTAAAGATGGACATTGTAGGGCAATGGTTTTGGGAAGCTATTAAAATTGCACGAGTTTTCAATAAAGATTATTATTATTTTTTTGTTTTAATTTTTATTATAAATTACGTTTAATGTTTTAATAATTAAAGCAGGGTAAAATTTAATGTTTTTTATATTGACAAAGAACTTAAAGACTCAATATACAGATAGCTCAATCTTACAGTTAAATAACTTCTAAAAACTACAATCGTAAGTAAATATTTTTCTATTAGTATCACCTCGTAGACATTAGTGGTGATTTGGTAGAGCAATCGTTATTCTCTTTTTTCAAAATATTTTATTATTGGACTTCTTTGTACTTGACTTAAGATGGATAGAAAAATTCAATGGCATTAAGGTCAAGAGAGCGAATTCGTCTTTTTGCAATTACGAGATTTCTAATCGAAGGACAACTTTGATAGCCATGGAGGTAAATAGGATATTTTTTGACTCTTAGTCTTGCCTTTGACTTGGCTATCAAAACTGTCTGTGGATTAAAACTCCAATAATAACAAAAATGCGGCTTTATCCCTGTAGGAATAAGGTCCCCTGACTCTACATTTTTTTTAATATGTCACAGTGCAAAGCCACAGTACATCCTGCTCACATCACACGGTGTTTGAAGTGGTATTCGTATATTATAAAATCTTTTATTCAATTAAAACCGAACGTAATCAAAGTCATTCAAATGAAAAACATGCACACTACGTACGCACACGCATTGACGTTTCAAATCACCCCACACTCAAGAGAAGGGTTGTGTAACTCGGAAAATAATAATTCCACCCTGTATGGAGCAACCAGCGTAACTTGAGCCGCGTCTATGGTTTAATTATCTTTGATTATACATGGTGGGGTCAGGTCAGTGGCCTGTCTGGCGTTTTGACATGCATATACTGTATATTACATGGATTTGTAACGCATAGGATTTCAATAGATGGTTTTTTTGTTTGTATTTTTTTTAACGATATTCGACGAAGGTTTTTTTATTGATTCCGAACTATTTATTTTTTAATTTTTTATTATAAATATTACCAATGTGAAAGTTTGTTCGATTTTTTAATATTATTTAGCAGGACGTAGAAAATTCTGAGTAGATTTGAATATTGCGTAAAATAGATCATGTCTTGGATAGAACTTTTTTCTTTCAGAGGTGCGAAAACATCTAGGCTCTAAAAATTCAGCAATTATGAAGGAAAACGGCTGAATATTGCAAATATTATTTCATACCGATGTAATTGACATAGCTGGTATATAAAAAAAAAGATGACGTAAGTAACTTAAGGCGATACCTCAAGGTCCATTTTCATACATTTTGTTTCACCTTTAATCTGGGTAACTAAACAAGTATTGGCAAGTAAAGAATTTAAATTCACGTCTAGTTAGTGATTAGTTCTCGCAGTTGAAAGAAAAACGTAAAAATAATTAATAATCATGGATATTTCGGCCTTTAAAATTTAATATGACGAAATTTTAAAGACCAATAAGACTTCTAGGGTCTGTACTTTAGTTCTCCTATATTAATCAAAACTGTATATTTTATATTGATTTAATAATTGTACCTGTAGCCCAATAAATGATTCTTAAGTTAGGTATATTTATAAATCACCAAGCGCTTTGGATTAATTTAATTAAAAAAGAATATTAAGCCGAAACGGTCCAACGTCTTATATTGGATATCCTTAAATTTGAAATAGCAATTATGAGCATTGGCAACAAATTAGGAACTCTCAAATTGTTCAAACCGTCAAGGGGCTTGATAACAACATTTGAATAATACTTATTATCAAACTAGTTGACCCGACAGACGTTGTCCTGTCTTAACTATGTTTGCACGCGCGTATCTATTCTGTCGATCGCTGACAGTTATGTAAAATTAATATTGTCGTTAATTTTTCTTAAGTTTTCTAATTTTCCGCGCAATTTTTTGAATTTTTTTTTCATAAGAACCTACTGCTGACAATAACAAACACAACAAAAAAAAAAATTGTGAAATCAGTCTAGCCGTTCACGCGTGATGGCGTGACCAAGGGAAATAGGGATTCATATATATATATGAATATATATATATAGATTATACATATATAGATGTAAGCATAATTAGTTGCCTAGTTTTGATGGCTACCTTGGACTAAAAAGTTTAAGGTTCAATTTCCGCTCAGGCTTGTTTGTGGATGTATTGTTTGAAGTGTCCATTTTATGAAATCAAATATCCTTAAAGCTAGATGTCGTTTATTACTGACAAAATTAGGTTCATTTTGCCGCGGTTTTGTCTTCGTTTAATATTCAAGTTTGGAATGAAATGGAATTCTTAATAAATGTGTTAATTCTTGTTGGATATAAAAAGGTAAACGAATAGCTTCTGGTATTACTATAATGGGAAACTCTTCAAGTCTATAGCCAATAGATAGCTCTTAGGCAAGTGTATATCATAATAGATTTTAAATCTATAATTATCTGTACTTTTCATAAGCTATGATTATGGTCAAACGCCTTGCCTATTCAACCGTCAAAAGCACACAAAATAAGAGCTGGAAAGCAAATAGCTAAATATGTCATAGTTGATTTTTGAACAACTTTAAGAGTATTCATTTGTTAAATTTTCATTTCTTTTAATAAAAAAACAAATATTTATATATTTTGTAGTTGCCTTTTTTAAACTGTAAAATTTATTTATTTGTTACATTTTAACTTGCATTAAAATAAATACTTTTCACACGATAGAAAAATTGAGGCATACAGACAGACTTTCTGAATTATACGTACAGAGCTGTCGCTTTCTCAACGAGCTTATTGTGAGCTTTAATAAAGCACCGTCCCACACTTCTCAAATGGCGTACAGACAAATAAGGTGTGAATGTTGTACTATTCATCATTGTTTGTGTACGAGCCCTAATATCCTGCTTATAAAATAGGCATTTAATATCTGGTGTGAAATTTTGATATTTCCTTTGCTAATAAACTTTTTAATAAAGGTGTGGGAGCTGGTCTGATGTTAACCTCTGTTATAATGAGTTGCATTACCACCAGAACATTTCATTATGAAGCTTGGAATGGCACTGTACACTTATCCTTAGACACATCGCATATAATAATATCAGCCCTGTATTATATACTGTCCTACTGGGCACGGGCCTCCTCTACTACTGAGAGGGCGATCTTAGTCCACCACGCTGGCCGAGTGCGGATTGGTAGACTTTATATACCTGCAAAATTCTTATAGAGAACTTGGTAGGTATGGAGGTTTCCTCACGATGTTTTCCTTCACCGTGAAAGCAAGCGATCATTCACAAAGAGTACACACATAACTATATACAAGTCCGAGGTGTATGTCGTGGATTTTGAACCTGCGGTCATTCGTCTCGGCAGTCCGTTCTACATCCATCTAAGCTATCGACACATCGCATAATGCACAGTAATGACACTGGCTACCTTGTACCATGCCATTTAGCGGCAAAAATAGACAATTAGGCATTTTATAACAGCCCGATTACTGAGCGGATGAAACTACAAAACCAGAAGAATCGTAGATGCCCTGCTGGCCTTGAAGGAAATAGGCATAAGAGAAGAGATGATTCAATCATCGGTAACCTCACTCACCATACTAAACGTGACATCAAGCTGTCATTTGATTTATTTTGCAATAATTAATTTATCTATTTCGAGGGCACGGCAAAATTCCCTCACTGCATGGTAAGTGAAGAGTTGTCTCAAATCATGACCGCCATGAGATAAACATCCCTTGACGGTCGCCACGGTTATGCCGGCCTGCTTAATTGTATCGAGCTGGTCGAGGTAACAAATCTTGTAGATGAGTGTTTCTACTCCGAGGCTTTACAATTCTTTACTAATATTAAGGGCGACTCTCTCTTAATGAATACCATTGCGCGTGGTTATAGTTGTTAGTTCACTACGAGTACGCGCATCCATAATGGTTGATGTCTCATCCGCGCCCAGTATCCTGAGCCGAGATTCGTAACTAGTTAGTGGGTTGCTGTCAGCATGATCGCTTAGTTTTTAAGGGTGGCGAACGAAAATCTTGGCTATTACCACGTAGTTCAAGCACTATTGTCTCCTGGTTTTAAGGAAAGAAGGTCGCGAAATTTCTATTCATTATGAGTCAAATTCGTATAACAAGGATAGTGTATCTTATAACATTCCTCAGGATAACGAACGAAATGTACAATGTGGTTAGGGTATTTGGAATTGATAGTTCGTAGTAGTATTGCTTCTATCTAAGAGCAGTATTTTCTAACCTCGCTGCTCAATAAAAAACGTCTAGAACTTTACAATCTACATTAAAATCTATCCAATTACCAAGAAAACGCGTCAGATAAATTTGAACGCAAAAACAATTATGTTCCTTACAATATAATTTTGAATAATGTAAACCGCGTTCAAATCAAGAGCCGAGAGGTGTGAAAGAGGGTTTACTTTTGTACTCTCATAATAGGCATTGTACAGGCTTGTCACGAATACGACTCAGCTGCGACCATTATAACTTGAGCTCTACGGTATGGCACCATCGTGTAAATTCATAGAGAACTTTCTTATGAAGTGTTTTGTGCTATGTGTTTTAATAAATGGGTTATATTCTCTTTGGAATTGTATCACGGCAGCGACCAGTGTAAGTAGAGCTCTGAAAATCTTCAATTAAAATGCATATTTGTGCAGTGTAATGATTTAAATCGTCATTGATTTGTTTGAAGGGAAATAATTGGTAACTAAAAAAATAAATCATTGGAACAAGTTGAGTGCTCAGGGAATTATTATTCCTCTATCTCCATAAAAAGACTTATAGACTTAATTATCAAAAAGAGTTCTTTACACGTTTACGTAGCATAACTTTTTTCATACTGAAAAAACATCAAAAACAGAATCTGTCAATCAAACCCACTAGTCAATTAAACATTAAACAATAAAATAGAAAATGGACATAAAAAAGCAATAAATACCTTTTAATCTTTCCTTATTCCTAAAATCTGACCGCAAAATTAAACAGTATGCTATAACATCTATACAGCAATTCCATAATGTGCAAATTTTGACTGAAAAACACCGGAATCCGTGGTAACCAAGCAAAATGAGGGGAGACGACGATGGTATGCTTTCAGTTTTTCTTTTAAAAAATAGTTTTTTACATTTGGTGGTAGGAAACTCACTCTCTCTGGCGGTACGGTAGCGCTCTGAGGTCCTGGGTTCGAATCCCGGGCTGGGCAAAGTGATATTTGGGTTTTTCTGTTCAATATCAGCCCGGAGTCTGGAATTTCTGCCCGATATGGCTCGCCCCCTATTACATCCTGGGACGGAACACACTCGGCGAAAAGTGGGTGCCCTGGTTGCATCTCTGCATACCCCTTCGGGAATAAATGCGTGATGGTGTGTGTGGTAGGAAACTCCATTGGCATGGATAGCCACCAAAGGTGCAAAACCTGTACGTAGCCTATGTGTGTCGCATTCCGAGATCAGTCTGTGTATATCCGGCTTGGAAAAGGTCGGCATAATGGCTCGAATGGCGAGAGTACTTCTCTCGTCAGTCCACACTCTATCTGAACTCCACTTACCATCAAGCGCGTTGGGGTCACTATGCTGTATAAAAACCTCTGGTTCTCCCGGGAAATTACATCTGTTTCACAAATAAATAACAGAAAGTGAGAATTTGAATCCCCATTCTTCACTTTTAACCCGGTAGCGGAATAACCAAGTCCTCAATAATAGCAATTCCATGAAGTAGATACCTTCAAAACAACTTCTACAGACCACAGCCCTAATATGTACAGTATGGCATTAAGTCTTAGGAGCATGTGCTGTAGGTGCTGGAGGAGCATCAATGCTCAAGGAGATTGTAGCACCAAATAACAAAACGGTATTATTTGAGGATGCCAAATTCCGTACGGGACGTCTGGTAGTTAGGGCATTGACTACATTTTTCTATATATAAAACAAAGACACATCACGCCTCTATACGCGAAGGAGTCACCTACTTTTTGTTAAGTGTGTACGATGTGATAGGAGGCAAGCCTGTCGCCATATCAGGTACAAATTCCAGACTCCGAGCTTATACTAAGTATATAATCCTAATATCACTACCCGACTCGGGATTAGAATCCGGGACATCAGAGCGGTGCTGACCGCGCTCGTAACTCAACTATTCCACTAAGGTTGTAATGTTTTTTTATGATATGCAGAAGAAGAAGAGTCAAGCGTGAACGCGACTCGGTATCCTTGCATGCCGTCCCTGGTGGCGTTACAGCAGATGAGGAACCGGCTCCACCTGGCCCATCTCGGCAAGAAGCTGATGAAATGGACTGCCATGGCCACCGGTCGCGAGCTGAGGAGGCTCGCTGGCGAGATTGACGAGTAAGAGTGCTTTCTATCAGCTAATCTTAGTACAAGTTGACATAACTGTGGTCTCAGAGGAATAATTATAACCTCTCGTCAATGGATACTGTCTGGAGGCTATCCTACTTACCAGCAGATGTAGTAGCCTCAACATGCAGGTATTCGAAAAAAGAAATATAAAACATCTCGTAGTGGGGCGGGTATGTTGTAGTTATAGAGACGGCTTCCCCCATTTATCTTTGTGTAAAAGAATATCCCAGGGTCGTCTTGTACGCACCGAAATCGAATCACTGCGTGATTTGCCAAGGTATGCCGTGTGTATTTAGTGTTAGAGAATCGCGTCAATGCTAGGCTGTTGAAGTTGGCAGTTTCTCTAAATCTTTTAAGTAGATTTCTTCGCTAGAGAAACGGCTTAGAAATACTTAAAATTGCAGTTCAGAACGGAACCTACACTCGTATTATTATAAATAATGTGGACGTCCATTGCGTCTGAACGCAGTGTCGGAAATTTGGTAAAAGAAGGATGATAAAATTTGCCTATCTTTAGCAGGTGAGTCAAATCGTCATAGCATTTTGTCAATCGTTGCAGTTTCTATCCTGTGTCGAAATATTAATACTTTTACAGATCTTCGAATTCTAGGTTCATATTATATCTTGTTTGATTATTTTAAAAAGTTATTTTCGCCCCCGGGTGGGCTCGAACCACCAACCTTTCGGTTAACAGCCGAACGCGCTAGCCATTGCGCCACGGAGGCGACGTTGACACTTATTGAAACATACGGTCTGAAATTCTCATTTACAAAAATTTAACAACAAAACCTCTTTTAAATATAAAATACGATAACACATACGTCAACAATTATTAAAAAAATAAAAAAAAAACAAACTCTTTAAGGCAAAGAGTGTTGGGCCTTGGGATATAAATCAAGGAATATTTTTAGAAAAAAGAAAAAAGTTAGTTTCGTTTTCGTTCCACGTTTGAATTTTTTATTATATACTTTTTTTTTATCAGAACATACAAGAACTTTGCTGAAGACATGCGGTCCGCCTTCATGTTGTTGGCCAGGGGAAGATATTTCTACCCTAACATGAACAACACGGTGTTGGAAAATGTGGCATTAGCTGTGAGTTTTATATATTGATTGTTGTAATTTTCGGAACGTTTATAACCAAAAATTATGTGTTTATTCTTTGTGAATTATCGCTTACTTTAACGGCGAAAGAAACCTGCATACCTGAGAAGTTCTTTATAGAAATTTTGAGAGTGTGTGAAGTCTACCAATCCGCACTAGGCCAGCGTAGTGGACTAAGGCCTAATCCCTCTCAGTAGTAGAGGTGGCCCGAGTCCAACAGTGGGACATTATATAATACAGGGCCGATTTTAGTATATTATTATTCTAAGACTATGGTACTACTTATTAAGTTCGGACCATTCGTGAAGTGGACAAAACTATATTTATCGTCAAAGAAACCTTGATAAAAACCACTTAAATATCTTTTTGATGATTTTAACGTTACTAACTACATAAATAGTATTTACTAAATTTTATTAGAGATAAATTAGTGTAAAGTTTTTTTCTTAGCGGCTAGGCAGCTGAACAGATGCGGATGATGCGGGCTGACGTTTAAAAGCTATCGGTCAAATTCCAGATGATTATCAATTCTATTACAAACATACTAGGAACAAATTTTCAACTTGTGGAGTAAATCTTTGTACATATCTAGTTTTTTAGTAACATAGGTAGTGAACAAAGTAAAAAGTTTTGCCGCCCCCGGGTGGACTCGAACCACCAACCTTTCGGTTAACAGCCGAACGCGCTAACCAATTGCGCCACGAAGGCGTTGGGAATCAATGTCGAAAATTACGGATGCAAATTCGGCCTTACCAAACATTGAAATAAAATTATATTCCAACATTATCCGTCAGATAAATCGATTTTGTTTGACGATGATTAAATATTATCACAATCATTATTTTATCTGGGGATTACTGATTGGTTAATTGTTCATGATTATAAATATAATATATTTTTAATTAGGATTCTTCCAGCATGCTAATATTGATAATATGTACATAATTACATACCAAACATCATAATTATTTATAAATCATATTGGTTTTAATTCGTTAATTTAATATCAAATAAGTATGATATTTTTATGCCTTTTTTGATTTTTGATTTATTTTTTATCGGTAATACTCAAAAGCTCTTGCCAGGGAAGCCAGTGAAGAATTTAATTGATATATTAATAATTAAGTGATGTGCAACATTTAAAAATATTTACTGCACATATGCAGGCCCGTGAATTATAATTTAAAAAAAAGGACGCGAGAGGAAACTAGGATAGTAGTTGAAATACACCTATAATACAAAAAATACTTTTTAAAATATTTATGGAATACGTATAATATAAAAGTGAACATGTTTCGTGCCATAGCCGGATTTGGAAGTATGATAAAAAAATAATAAAGCTGTGCAAATATTCACAAGTCTAAATTTATCCAAGATTCGCAGAAACTGGTCTCATTAAAGTTACAATTAATTGGATGTAGAAACAAATGACTGTATACAAACATTGAACAGTAAACTGTTAAAAACATGAAAATATATTTGATTGTTTAAAATATTCTATGAATGCGTTTTTTTTTTGTTTCTAATGTAGTAAGTCTGATTTTTTTTGGCTGTGCTATAATTATGGTACTTGTATTTCGATTTTTCACATACAAAAATATATCGCCCCCGGGTGGGCTCGAACCACCAACCTTTCGGTTAACAGCCGAACGCGCTAGCCAATTGCGCCACGGAGGCCGCGGTGTCATGCTCCAAATTACGGTACGCTTATCTAATGATCTATTTTACCATCAATATTCGACGCTAGTTTGACAAAATATGACAATATATGTATATTGTTTAACTGAATAATCACTTATTCTGACATAAATTAATTGATGAGTAAAATGTTATATTTACACTATAAATCAATATTTATGTTTTGTAAATTACGTTATTTAAAATTTTATACTTATTTTTAATTTTTGAATATTTTTATTATTTTCTTTTTTTGTTTGGAAGTTGAAGTCGAAGTTAAAACATTTTTTTTATTCTGTATTCTCTTTTGTGTAATAATCTTTGATTTTGTTTTTTTGATAGGCATGCGTCACTGTGGCGACATCTTCCAAGTCGATATCTGGCGTGAAGGTCCTGCAGTTGGAAGTTATAGAAGTAAGACATTTTTAAACATCATATAATTTTTTAACGCCCGTCAATGCCATATTAATCATTCCGGAAAGAAAATTATGTCGACGGTTGAAAGGCTAATTGACTTAAACGACATCTTTTTTCGAAAATTTTTTAACCAGTTTAAAAAAATATAGAAAAAGAGCTGATTTTAAATATCTATGAAATTTAGTGTCGCAAAAACAATGTCGCTTAGTCAATCAGCCTTTCTAGTTCCAACCGCCTATGTGTAAATGACTTATACGTTGGTAGGCGCCTCGCAGCAGTTAACCCTGAACTTTAACTTGTAAATTCTATATACAGAACTAAATTGCCCAGAATTTTGATCTGAAATTACCTTTATTTTTGGTTTCGCGGAGAAAGTGCTTTATATATACCGCCAGGCCTTCGTGACCCAGCGCTGAGTCGCCTTGAGAGATGGTAAATTCAGGCGACCGTCGGGCTGATCCCTAACTCCATATACACCCTACGCACCGCATACTAACTAAAACTCCGCGATGAGTGTCTAAGTAGTCCGCACCAGACGCAATGCTTCTTGCTAATGCTGCCCGCCTCCTATTGTGGGCGAAGGGGGGAAGGTGGCCTCAGAAACCACCGGCATCGGGAGACCTTCTATCTACGTTCCCGTCCAACCTGGAGTGACCTGAAAGTGCCTAGTGGCCATAAGCCATAAGCTTTATATTGCTTTATGTTAGCTATAACATGCTAGAAACTAGAACATAAGTTATAACATGTCGCACCTTTAGAATTACAATGATGCAAGTGCAAATTACTCGAAAGTCAATGTTGCAGTCGATAGTTTGTCATTTTTCAAATGTGGATTATAAATTCAATTTATCATTGTAATTCTAAAGGTGCGATCATTAGAAAGACTCACGCATATTAAAGATCTAAATAATTTCAGACAGGATTCAAGCCGTACCCACACCTGGGCATAGAGAAGGGTGGACAGACGATCCAGGGCGCGAAGAAGGCGTGGCTGGACCTGCTCAAGAGGCTCATCATAATGTTGCAGCAGAGGACAAGCTTCTACCAGCTGGAGCAGGCCCACAAGAGCGCTACCAAGTAAGGATTGCGATTGATCTAGGCACCGCACAGACGCTATGAGTATTAAGTAATTTTTGGTAATAAGTTGACAGCGTCTGCGCGAGGTCTTAGTGGTAGAGTCGTAGAAGATGAGGGCTACAGATAGTAAACAGAACAGTATGACAGAGCAGTTTGTTTATGCAATATATTCCTTATGTTGATGAACTGATTGAAGTTTCGTTTGACGCGTTTGTTGCTCCAGAAGCGTGAATGGACTTTTAACATTAACGTTATTATTTTATAAAATTACTATATAAAACTGCACTGCTATCTTATTTGTTTTTTTACTAAGTAGCAGTCCAAAATGTAGTTTGTTTGTAATAAAAGTTATTCGTAAAATGCATTGGCTCATGTTATTTCTAAACATTGTTCGATTATGTAACTAATAGTTTAAAAATGTCATTACTTATTAAGTCTGAAACAAACTTATCAGTGTTTTTCTCTTTGGACCTAACATTAATTGTCGTAACGATCAAAATTACTTTTTCATGGTCCTTAAACTAACCTTCGTAATGATCAAAATTGCAAAGCACTGGTTAACTAAAATACAAATGAATAATGTTTATTGGTAACCGATTTAGTAAACCAATGCTTCATACGAAAACTTTGGTTACAAATTAGTTAATATTAGTTCTGAATCTTTGTTCCTAAATCCTATTTAGTTTGTGTTAGGTGAGTTAATATGTATTCAATTTTATATCTTAATGATGTCACGATTAAAACATATATTACTGTGCATCCGCGATATTTACGTCTAAACTAATAATTATAACCTAACCTAACCTTACCAGTAGTAGAGAAAACTATTGTCTAACAATAAGACATTCTAATACAGGGCTAATATTATAACTGTTCATTAAAATAAATAATAATTAAATGCAAAAAGAAAAAAAATCATGTTTTTTTTCTTCGTTCTAGGCATAATTCCACAGTCGTCAAGTTTTTATCTGTCATATTATATAAGGTGGTGCGTAATAATATAGACATAAAAATAAAACTATTTAACGAATTTTGTTGCGGTATTTTATATCATATTATGGAATGACATGGTGCTGTATTACGATCAAGCTCCTTAAACAAGCTCAAAATGGGTCTATAATAATACAAATCTGTTTCAAAATCTTTTTAAAATAATTCCATGTCAAAGACATATGAAGTACAACGCAATGTTAATTAGGCGTATAAACACGAGTCATAAAATGTGTGAATCAATCTTGATTCGCACAAAAGAGTTAATTAATTTGCGGCGGCAGACGTTTTAAGTCGTACACATATCGTGACATCATTCAACTCACAACCTTAGTCACAAAAATAAAAAAAAAAGTGTTGAACAATACATTTATTTTAACTATTGTGTTTGTGACCACTGATTATAGTGATTTAGTAAAATAGTAACCTCCTTATTCATAGACGTTATTCATCTAAGGACGGAACATTGCTGTGATGACAAGTTTGTTTCTCAGAGCTGACGACATGGCATCCTTCGGAGAGCATAGATATAGGGCCGTTGTGATTGGCTAATATTAAGATACAACCTGAATCTAGTTGTCTGTCTGATAACCAAAGCAGAACAAGCAGCAAGCTGTCAGATAAACAAAGCTGAGAAACAGACTTATTATCACAGCAATGCTCCGTCCTTGGATAAATAACGTCTATGAATACCGACATAAGATTTCATACGTATTATAAGTATTGATGTAGATCTTTACAGCGCGATTATTTGTCGACATTTTTTTCGCAATTACGAGCGAGACGATTATAATCAATGGTCACAAGTATGAGGTAGTATATTTTTCGCTTTTATTGGCTGATTATAATTGGTGAAAAACTCATTTTCAATAAGATCAATAATTATAAATAAATAGTAAGATTACATTTTCATGACATAATCACAGCAAATAAAACAATGCACAATATAGTAAAGAAATTAACATCCATCTTTATTTCTATTTGCAAATGGAAGCGGAAACTATATTTATAATATAGAGCTTGTAGTTAGTTTTCAGTTAGTAAAATGGCGTAACGAAACCAACAAATGGCGGTCTATCAACATGACATTCTAAATTTGAATAAATTTGAATTTAGAACAAACATTTTTGTGCCAGTATTTGCTGATTTTGTTTGTAGTGTAGGTATATGGAATATTTTTAAGCCCTCGTAGGGCCAAGCTGCCGATGAGCTCACCCTTCCGTCTATCTGAGGACTGGACGGGGATGTATTTTTATTTAATGCCAGTATGTATAAAATATTACTGGCTGAAAATATTTAAATTATGTTTTCACTAATGAACTTGATTTTATACGTATTTATTTGGAGAAATTCTTTCGTATTACCGTATGCCGGATTGGATTTCTACTAAGATTTTTCTATTTTTGTACCTCATTAATCGAATGGGCAGGAATTTGTACGTCTTATATATTTTGTACATAAACAATAGAATTCACTATTTTCCTTACTTTTGCATGGGTGACGATTGAAATATAACTTATGACAATTTTTATATACAAATATTTTTTAAATTATATTTTTTCGCTCCTTAATATGTGATTAAGAATTATTGCAATTTTATTATTATTTTCAAGAAAAATAATTATTTTTGTGCCTAATATTTTTGTTAGTTAATTTTTTTTTTCTATACCTAACGCGGTAATTTTACCCCACTTCACCTGATGGTAAGTGGAGTAGGATGCAAATAGTTCCGATTGAGGAGAAATAATTACCCCACGTCAGTTGTCACAATTATGCTGTCCTGTTTGACGATACACAGGTGACACATTCTCGAGGGCCACCATAGCAGGTTTCAATGGTTTTGCCGTGACGGCTTCGCACGCGTGAAAAAGTTTTTCTGGGATAAAAGTCAAGCTATGTATATTTCAGGGATAAACAGTACTCTATATCTTTCCCATGTTCACAAACTATCTCTATACCAAATTTCATCGAATTTCGTTTGATAGTTTTTGAGTTTATCACGTTCAGACAAAAATACGTGGTGGGGGACTTTGTTTTATAATATCGAAGATAATAGATAATTATTATTTGTCGAATTTTAATTCTGCATGCTTTAATCCAAATTTTGTTACTGTTTTTGTACTTCCAAAAGGTGAGAATTTGGTTACTTGAAACACAGGCCATGCCTATATCAGGCGCCATACCCTTTAATAATAACATGTATGTACTTTAATAGTAGCACTTAATGTGATTATGAGATATTAATAAATTTAAAAAAATAAATAAATAATAAAGTAAAATATTATTGTAAATAAGAAATTAGGTTCAAACATCTGACTTACATCTTATCTCATTATATCTCTCGCATATTTAATAAATCCGTTCCAAAAACTGTAAGGGACTGCCGAAGGATCAAAGACCTCTTGAGTGGATTAAAAAATCCAACAGATTGGCCATTGATCTAAATTCGTTAAGTGACCCGCATGGGACCATATTGAGATGTACCATCTGAGTGGATTTGTTGAGGATCGAATTGTGAACTATATAATAATAATTATGAAGTAGTACTAGTAGTATTATGGTACAACTGTGATGCTGAGATCTTAGGTTCGTTTCCCAGGTCAGGCTGATATTTTTTCCACTCAATGTCAGTCCGGAGTAAGAAATTTGTGCATAATATGGCAAGAGGCTAGCCCTCTATCACGGGACGGAATACACAGCGGAAAGCTGTGAAATGAAATGCTCTAAAGTGGGTCCATTTGCGTCAGCCTACCCCTTGCGTTACAAAAGGCGTGAGTGTATGAAATACTGATTCTCTGTCTATGAGACTTTAAATAAAATGTGATGTTATAGGAATGTATATCGAACTTGTAATGAAATAGGACTGTACTTATTGTTTATGTGTTTTTTTTATTTGTGCTCGGCAAAGTTTACCCTCTGTACTTGATGGTAAGTGGAGCTGTGGTCCAATAGAATGTCGACTGACGAAAGATGATTATCGCTCGGCAGTCGATACAATTATGCCGGCCTGTTGGCACCCGATATGCACAGGCTGATCCCGGAACGCGACAGACTTGTGGGCCACTATGGAGGGTTTTAACACCGTAAGGCGGTCGCTATCCTGGCGGTGAAATGCATCCTACCACCATATAACGTGCTAGGTGATATTTCTCTCGTATGCGATATTAAGGCTCTGTAGGCACCACCGCCACATTACTGCAACCAGCAGTATTATGCAAGCACTATAGTGTTCCTATTTGATAGGTAGTGAAGCTATATTTACAAGGCCGCTGGTCTAAACACTTGGAAGTTTATAATCCTTAATTTGTAAGCGTTATTTTCATATATGGGAGCAAATCAAAATTAAAATAATATATCTAATCACCGGTTATATTAACTAATATTTACTAAAGTACTACACAGTTTTAGAGTCATTCTTGCAATACATTTTTTCATAATATAATCGCCTAGTAAACGACAATCGTCACTGTAGCGGAAAAAGAAGATTTAAAGAAGAAGAAGAAGAGAGTGTAAACTATTAGAATTAAGACATAACCCGTACAGTCCTTAGAGACACTCGGCAGCTTGGAAAAACATGAGCTAAAAGTCACAATTTTGACAGGAAAATGAACGTGCTGGGCAAAATTGTTATACCAAGAACCAAAATGAGCATAAGATACATTTTAAATGAATTGGAGGAGATAGCGCGAGAAGAATTCTTTCGACTAAAGAAAATTCTAGAAGTAAAGAGGCGTAAAATTAAAGGGGACGAAGAAGAAATAGTCTCTTGTCCTATCTGTTTAGAAGCAAAGAGTCAGGATGAGATTGCGAAAGCCAAGTGTATTGTTTGTGGTGCATTGTTGAAACCTGGGAAAGCTAAACAACCTCTATCGGATAAAGATAAACCGGAAGACGATAAGTTGGAAGAGTTTAAGGCTCATATAAAAGAAATAATAGATATATCTAAGGATATCGAAGAACAAGGAATTCTCTCGGAAAGTGTTGAAGAATTTTTGAAAACGGCTGAAACTTTAAAAGAGAAATTAGAAAGCAAAGGAGAAATTATAGGACCAATACCGTCTGATATAGATATTAAACAATTATGTGAGAAGTGTAAAAAGAGATTTGATGAAGAACAAGCGGCCAAACTCGAAGAAATTAAAGAAGAAGAAGCAAAAGAACCAGAAGAAAATAAAACAGAGTCAGTTGTATGTTTACCGACACCACTTCCCGAAATAGAACCAATTAAAACGCCCCTTCCACCACCGGCAGAATTGTGTGAACTACACGCAGAACCACCATATGAAATAGATCTAGGTTTAGGTACATTTGAAACTGAAATACAAGAAATTACGAAAATAGTACGTATCAAGAACGAAGACGGTACAATCACAGAAGAGAAGAAAGTTGTTAAAATTAAGAGAGAAATCAAAGCTCCAGTTAAGACGACTTCAGTACCAAGTAATCCTAGCAGAGTACCGTACCAACCGTCAGATGAATCTTCTACATCCAATCCTTATCCTGGCAAGAAGACTGTAGGAATGATGGCAATAGAGTCTAATAAGGGTTTATATTTTAAACAGTCTGCCTTTACGAACGTAAACTTAGATATTAACTCAGAATCAACAATGACCAATGATTCCGTAGAACAAGGGCATTCTTCAACTACCGCACGTGATTCAGTCAGCGATATTGATTTCGAACAGAAGCTTACTTGTGATAGTAACAACGCTTCTGTGTATAATATACGTAGGTGTTCTAGTTCAGAGGAAGAATTTAAAAGTATATTAAGCTATATCGGTCGCACAAGTGATAGTAACGAAGAAGATGGAAATGACGATCGTGTTTCTTATTTATCCCCTTCAGAAATGAAACTTCTATCCAAAATATTCCAAAAGATGCCCAGTATGCGTATTTCTAAGTCTGTTAATAATGTGTTTGTTGGAAAACTCAGAAATATAAACCGCAGTAATTCATTTCATTTTGATATAAGATATCTTACTGACTCAAGTTTGTGATGTTTATAGAACATCATAAATTGTTGCAATATATAACTATTACTTTCCTATTCTTAATCTATTTGAAATAAAAAGAATACAACGACCAGACAGTCCTTTGAGACAAAAGGGTGGGTAACGGCAGCCATGACTACGAACAATAAATAAATTGCAATTTTTCTTCAGGCGGATGAACGTTTTAAAGAAAATCACTATACCAAGAATAAAGTCCACAATCAGTTACATAATAGTTGAAATGGAAGAGTTTTCCAGAGAAGAATTGTTTAGAATAAAAATTATTCAACACAAAAAAGCGCAAGTTAAGAAAAAGGTTGATCACGAAGAGCCCGGTCATATATGCCCATTATGTTCTAAAAGGATTGGAGGAAAGATTGAAGAGGCACCAGAAATATTTGTCCCCAAACTAAAACCTTCCGTTAAGAAATTAGACGGAGTGAAAGATTATAAAAAGGAAATTGCACCAACAGAAAGGATATCACATTCAGTTCAAAAGCAAGGAGTCGAGTCTGCAAGACATGTTGATTCAAGGCGGGCATTGGATCCTTTGCATATTTTAACTACAGATGAATCTCAAGACGTATCACAATTACAATATCTGATGGATCAACTAGGAAAAATTATTGCGCTGGGTTCCGGTTTTGTCGGGAACAAAATTCAAAATGTAGACGTTAACGATCTTTTAATAGCATGCGAAGAGGCTAAAGCAAAGCTCGAGACGTTATTTCAAAGTGAAGCAACCACAGATTTGCCTAAGGGAGATATTTTATATTCTAAGATTGAACATTTGAAGGCTCATTTAAAAGAAGTTACCGGTGTCATGAACGAATTTAGAAATGAAGCAATTTTGTCACCGAGCGTTGATAATTTTGTCCGAACATGCGAAAATGTGGATGAAAAATTGAATATATACATGAAGAAAGATGTACCTAAACCGGTTACCGACGCAACAAAGAACCGTCTTAAAGAGCTCAAGACCCAAATTGACGACGTGGTAAAAGTTACTAAACAATATCAAAAGGAAGAATTATTATCGCCCAGTGCTGAAGCGTTTCTTCAATCTTGTGAAGTTATTAAATCTAAAATTGACTCTCGTATCCAAGAATCCGCGGACCTAGAAAAGCTTAGCCATTTAAAAGAACACGTCGAAGATTTGGAAAGTCTGACAACAAAAGTCAAGTCCGAGGGTTTACTGTCTCCTAGTTTAGAAGACTTTTTAAAATCATGCAGAGACTTCAAGATGAAATTATCACAACGAAAGGAAAAAGATGAAACTCCGCCCACTGAAGGAGGTTTAGAAAGGCTAGTCAGCCAGATTGATGAGACAATTGAATTAAGCAGGGCGGCAAGAGCCAGTGGACTTGTGTCCGCTAGTGTTGAAGATTTTATAAAATCTTGCGAAGATATAAAATCGCGGATCGAATCCAAGCAGGGAATAAAGTCAGGCACTGCTAAACCAAATGTCTTAGACGAACTTGAAGTTAATATAAGTGATATAATGCAGTTAATTTCAAAATTTAAGAAAGAGGGATTGATAACAGAAAGCATGGAAGACTTTATTAAATCCTGTGAGATGACAAAGTCAAAGATGGATTTGTACAAAAGGTATCCTGGAGAAGATATTAATGGTAAAATGTTATATCCGACATGCAGTGGTAGCTGTATGTGCAGTATGGATGAGTCATTACAAGATATATGTGAAAAATGCGAACAGATGAACGAAGAAAATAAACAGTTAACGGAGCTTCCACCCACACTTTGCGATACGTGCAAAGGAGAACCCCCAGAAAATAAAACTGACTCTGATCTTGAATGCGAAAGTTGCAGCAAACCTGCCCAAGAAGAAGAACCTTCACCCGCATACATGACGCCAGAGGATTCATCTGAAATGTGTGACGTATGCCGAAGATACATAGCAGAGAGTGAAACAGAAAAGGAACAAGAGAAAGAAAAGGAAGAGAAACCAGCAAGTCCAGTTGATAGTACATTAGGATACTTTGAAAAGAAAGTACGTAAAATAACAAGGGTAACTAGAACGCGGAATGATGATGGAACTGTAAGAGAAGAAAAAGAGACTATAACAGTGAGAAAAGAGAAACACGATCCCAACGAGACTACGATAGATGATGATGATGATGATTTTGGCGACGTGTCTTTTGAGTCATTAATCGAAGAGGATGAAAAGAAAGTTGCATTGTGTTTGACACCTAATTTAATTCAACGAGGATTCATGAATTTACGAAGTCAGTCAGAGAATTTAACAAAAAGGTACCCAATGGCAGAATGTAGTTTAAGACCTTGCTTTTCGGCTACCGCGGTTGAAGGTAGAAGCTTACATGACACGACACATGAAAGTTCAGTTTGTAATAGTTTGTTACAATCACAAAACAATTCAACGAGCACTTCTAATTGTAATAACTCCTAGTCTTCAGTAACATATTGTCTTTCTTACGTTTTCACATAGTACCATAAGTAGAATACTTTTTCAATGCTCCATTAAAACTTATGTAAAGATAAAAAATAAAGTGCTAATTACCGTTGTCGTTCGTTTTTTTGGGTAATTTTGGTAAATAGTTATAACAATATTATATTATGTTACATTGCATATATTTTATCTAATTCAAATTATAAATATAGATATGGTTTAAAAAAGGTGTGTCCTAAAATACATATAATTATACAATTTTGTTAAAATGACAGAAGGGTGAGTTTATTGCAGCAAAACTAGTTCTTAACTCAAGCAGTACTGAGACCAAACATTTAAATTCACAGGAGATGGAACGTCCTGAGAAAGATAGTTATACCAAGACTAAAAAACACAATAAAATACGTCATATGCGAAATAGATGAAATAGAAAGGGAAGACATGTTTAGACTTAAAAGATTTAAACAAATGAAAACAAAGAGACAAAAAGACGACGCCGGTGAACACGTATGTAGTTGTTGCCGATCGATGTTCGCAGCTGATAAAAAAATCATAGAGACAGTATGTCCACTATGTAAGACAGCTGAAAAAATAAAACCCAAACCGTCAGAATTAAAACTTAATATAGTTCCGTGTAAAAGTGAGGACAATCTTAAAGAAAACAAAAAACGTTTAGAACATCTTATGTCTCACATCGATGACGTGATTGATCTCTCAAAACAGTACAAAATGGAAGGAATTATTTCACCGAGTATAGAAAAATTTATCAGATCATGCAGTCAAGTAAAAGAGAAAATCGAAGATTATGCTAACGCTCAGCCTCTTTGTGATTTGTGTCGAAAGGCTTTAGGTAGTACGGGTAAAATATCTGCATCAAAAATTGGTACTTCTGAATCTATGAATCTGCCCTGCTCGAGTGATAGACCCACGGAGGAACCACCGTGTTTTGACAGCACTTATAATCTTACTCCAGAAACAGACGATAAGCTTGGCCATTTCGAGAAAAAGTTTAAAGAAATCGTAAAAATAACGCGTTTGCAAAATGAGGACGGAACTATTAGCGAAGAAAAACAAGTGATAACAATTAAAACGGAGAGAAGAAACCCTCGCAAACCTAAGAATTTTGATGCAACCGCAAGCAGTGAAATGTTTGATAATGGTGGAGGTGGAGGTGGTTACGGGGGTGATAGTAGAAGTTCATACCACCCAGGTCCTAAACAAGCGAAATCTGAACATTGTTGTAGAAGCCAACAAATGTCGGAGCCGAAACTGCGGTCATGTATGTCTGAATATCATCCTAAATCTTCGCCAAATAAAGATGAGGTTACATATTTTGATGGAGGTTATTGTTTTTCCGTAAAAAATTCTAGAGTAACTTTACCTCCAGAAGCAACACCTCAAAAGGGTTCTGGTAAAATGTCAGTTTCAACATCGCTTGAAACTTGTTGTCCAAAGAAGTCAGCGTCCGTTTGTGGCGGTGAATTATCCCAGTCTTACTTACAAGGATTACAAAAAGCGGTTTCTAATGCCTCCGTACAAGCATGTTGCAAAGAAATAAAGGTTAAGAAATCAATAGAAGATAGAGGTACGTGTTGTCTTCCAACTTGTAAAGGAGATGAGGACTGTCCGGATAAACAGGAAAAACAAGACGAAAAAATAAAAACTACTGCAACTGATGCTGTGTGGAGAGATACTTGGACATCTAGCACTGATTTAAACACGACACCGAGCAAAGCTACCAGCTTAAAATCACCAGGCGTTAGTTTTAATAATAAAGACCCCAATAAAGATTCCGACCAAGACGAATCGTTCAAACGCGCTGAAAGTTGTTGCACTATTAAGATTATAATGAAGCCACCCAAAGTTTGCTCCTTTGAAGAAAAACTAGCAAAGAAAAAACAAGAAGCGGAGGCCCAAAAAGAAGTTGTTTTAGGAGGATCTATGTTTGAGTCTCTGAAGAGAATGATTTTACCATCTTATCCATCACCATCACAAATTGAACCTACTAGCGAGTTGGAGATTAAAAACATATGCAAAAACTGCATATCAAAATTGCAAAGTGGTGTCCCATCGCAAAAATCTTCAATGTCAAGTAAACGATGTCAAGTAGAAGTTGTGGTTCCAGAAAAAACACCCAGTTGTCCGTCTTGCGGCACCTTGGCAATGTCCCAATCTTCTGATGTTGCTTCAAACAAAAGCATAGGCGTTGGTTCTTGCACTGAATATTGTATAACATGTACTAAGTCACCTACGCCGTCTATGCACAGTCAGAAACACATTTGCTGCTTGTCAAAAATGAGCTCTGATACCTCATTTGTTAGCACGTGCTGTGACGTAGTCGAGGGAAAGTCGCAGAAGTCAGTGTGCTGTGCTAAAAGCAAGTCTAGTACAGCTCCTTGCTTTAGGAAAGACAGTGCCACCTCAGGGAGATCTTCAGTTACTAACGTATGTTCAAAAGATGCCGCAACCTGTACGAAAAGGTCAACCAGGTTTGACGTCAGGCCGATGAGAAAGAAGCATACTTGTGAAAAGATCTCGATGAAAGATTGCTCATGCAAATCTGATCCTTGCGTGCCTAGAAAAACGTGCAATTATTATAAACATCCTCGAAAATGCCAGTCTCTTCATGACAATGATTACTATTACTTTAGGTGGTAAGACTATGTTTCTTAACTATGTTTAGAATTCTTTTAAATATTCATATAGTTCTGACACCTTGTATTCTAAGAATCTTCACATTAGTAAATGAAATAACTATAAAGATTGTTTTGTTTTTTCAATATAGTAACTACGTAAATATAGCACAGAAATATTTATATATCTACAAATGGCGTCGCCTAATTGCAGTTTTATGAAAATAATTTTAAAGTTACTATATAAATTACTAGAAAGCAAAACAAATGTTGCCAATTAGGTTAATCAAATCGAAACAATGGAAGATTTAGGCGCTGCATATAAATTTTATTTCACAAATTATCAGGTCTTTAGGCCTTTGGATCTAGAATTTAACGATTGCCAGATATATTGATTAACCTAGAAAATTAAAAATAAAAATGCTTTCGTACTACTGTTTGGCGGTAAATAAGACAAAGCTAATGATAATATAGCACCGACAGAATAACGCTGACGTAAGTGCTAAAAACCATTACATTTTCTTTATAATACCCAACATATGAAAAGTGGTAAACTATCGAATGCAACATCGACATTCGGTAATTATAGTACGATGATTGCTTTTAAATCAAGTGATTAAAAATATTTAGATTTAAAGAACACATTTTGACATTCATATAACTTATTGCTATTGATATAAATAAAGGAGCTTTAGTTACATTAGAGAAAAGATATTTTCCAAAGAGTGATTTTATATTATTGAATTAGTTTAAAGTTGTTGATGAAGTTCAGAAATAAGTACTTATTAAAATATACTAACACTAACAAATACTTTACATAGTGATTAAGTTGTACTCGAAGATCTAAATCAATTTAGGTATTCCATTTTGTCCAATAAAGTAAGCATACCGAGACGAATGTCCACAGGTTCAAACCTCAAGGGCACACACCTCTGTCTTTATTAAAATTATGTGTCTATTCTTTGAGAATTATCGCTTGCTTGGACGGTGAAGGAAAACATCGTGAGGAAACCTGCATGCTTGAGAAATTATCTATAGGAAATTTGAGGGTGTGTGAAGTCTACCAATCCGCACTAGGCCAGCGTGGTGGACTAATGCCTATTCCTTCTCAGTAGTAGAGGAGGCCCGTGCTCAGCAGTGGGACATTATATAAAACAGGGCTGATATTATTATTATTAAGTAAGTAAGGTTTCATTACGTGAATTTTGACCTTCATCTAGATGTTTAATGATCATGAACATAAATCGATCTCATAATGATTTCTTAAGTTTACGTGAATGTTAGACATTTAAATTAAACTTTTTTCGAATTTTATCGCGGTTTTAATATTTTAACGTTTCTCCCGACGTTTCGAAGACTTTGCAGCCTTCATGGTCACGGGGGGACTGAGGTGTTGTTCATCCGCAAAGTCAGAGTTACAATATCTACCTACATTTTATAAATATACAACTTTTTAAAATAAATCGATCTCAAAAGAATATTTAAACACTTTCACGCAATTAAAGAAAGACAAATGAATTTAACGTGCTCACAAATTGATTTCGCGCCCAGTCTCGAAACTATTCCGTCACGGGCGCATTCTGCAGTCGGACATGTCTAGACATACGAAATGTGTTGTATAACAAAATAATTAGGATGGCGCATTCGACAGCGGATAATTAGTACAAAACGTCGGACGCCGCGCGCGTTTTTTTTACTTGTCGCGGCGCGTGCGGCGCGCTTTGCGAGATTCTATTAGGGTTAACACGTGGTACTTAATTATTTTTTCTGACAAGTATTGATATTTCTGTGACAATACGAGTAAAATAATGCAGTGAAGAATGGATTACGTTCATATTAGTGGAAAAGTAAGTGATGAGGTCACTTGTGGAGAGTTGTCTTGTTTTAGGATTCTGTTCAGCCCCATAATCGCTGATGTCTCATTCTCTCTCAGTGACCGTCCTGAGCCGAGGCCGTGACCCTTTAGAAGGTCGCCCTCAGCATGGTCGCTTAAGGGCTCGCAGTGCCTAAAGCCCTCACCCGCAAGACCGGTGTGTCAAGCCGGCCCTGCTGGGCTAACAAACGTATGACCATGTTAAAAAAAATCTCATTGGCCCTTTAAGTGGTCTGATTGGTTGTAGTACTGAATGTTGTACAACTAATGACAGATGTATTAGCCGTGTAGTGCCTTAATTTTTTATACATAATTGTTATAATATAGCCTAACGAGAAAAAATCCTCCTTTGTGGGCACAACTCCTGTTTTTACGTTTTAAGTTAGCGTTGTCAGTACGAGAAATTAGTTCTATATTTTATCACAACATGGTGAGGTTTTTTATGTGCCTGGTCAGGCTGTAACTGAGGGCGTTGCTTCATCCATCTCCATAGAATACAACGATTTGAGTGAAACTTGAAATTTAAAATAACATCCAATATCATTCTTATTGGCAATAGATGTTACATTCATAGTGAATGGTGTCACAAATTTGGTGTTGTAAGAAAATAAATTGATATATTTTATTCATGAAATACACTCGCTCGCGTTATACTTGTTTTGATGGCATGGTATTTATACACGTTGGTAGTTTACGCTGTAATTTACAGTATTGCTTTATTTATTGCTAACATATAGATTATAGTAGAGCATGGATTATCCACACGACATCTTAACCGAACTGCTCTGCTCTGTTCTACAGACGAAAATTAAGGACTTCTGCAAGTAAAATGTTGATTAAACAACATGTTTTGTTCATTAAGCATATCGACGGTTTAAAGGCTAATTGACATCAACAGAACAGCTCTATGCGAATTTTTCCTAACTTAAATGTTAAGTTGACTGGACAAATCTTGACTTGATAAATCAAGTTATATTAATATTCTTTGTGTTCAATAATGCGTTCAAAAAGTCGTAAAGAATTTAATAGCTCCCTTACAAACGTACAATTATTTGAACTATCGTTTTATACTTTTGAATCGCGCATAATTTCATAATATTTTGTTACGCGCCGCTATCCTAGCCGATTGACATCGGGCGTTTTCGGCTGCGCGGGCAGGCTGGCAGAAGAGAAGATGTCACGCGACGACTATTCTATTATTCTCCTTGGTTGTCAAAAAATGTTTAAAATTGTATTCTGTAATTATTTTTGTTAATATAATGTTTACTGTAATAAGCTCTTTTTACAATTTATATCCAAAAATTATATTACTATTCCCGCCAACCCTAGCCCGGTAAGTCGAGGCCTTGGCACGCGTCCACGGCTCGTACTACGTCGACGTCACACGACGTCGCATGCCCACACGAGTCCATACGTTACCGACTCGTTACTACAGATCTTTATCTCTCGTGTCTGTTGCGATTTGTATCCGAATATTAATAGGTATGCCTTGAACCCTGAGGGTTTGGTGAACTTGCAATCAAAACTGGGCTTTATAATTCATGATAAGATGGAAGGCATAGGGAGGTCCTTGCGGGAGGCGAACCGGACAATAGCCAGGGACCTCGCGCGGTGCCTTGGAGAACCTTTTTTTTAATTTACCGACGAAATTGTTAAAGCCGGCGATTTTTTATATACGGGCACCGCAGTTATCTCACTACACCTGATGGTAAGCAGAGTGCAGTCCAATAGAATGTCGACTGATGACAGATGATTACCTCCCGGCAGTCGACACAATTATGCCGGCCTTTTGAATACACAACACACAGGCTGATTCCAAAATGCAAACCACTTACTTGGGCCTTAAAGCTGGGCTAAACATTGTATACGTCGGTCGCTATTCAAGCGGATAAAAAAATAACCTACTACCAGCAAAATATTGGTCATATTGGGTAATAGGAAATCTATAACTACATCTGGGATAAAAAATAAACTAGACTTATTACACTTCGCGGTTTACAAATAGGCCATTTTTTCGACAACTCTCACCAGCACATTAGCTAAATGACATACAGACGGACAAGCAGAGCGCGACCGGTCCCCGTTTATAGCGCACCATGTCGCAACAGCGACGACAGAATTGTATTGTTACATTTCTATTACAGCCTACCGCGTGGACAAGGGACTTGGGCACATTTGAAGCAGTTTTTTTGCACAGCAAAGTGCCCCACTGTACCTGATGGCAAGTATCATAATAAGAACTGCTGAAAAACTGTTTATGATGGTGCAAAAGGAAACACATGCACTAACATACACACCGCACACACAACCTAATTATTATTGTTATGCTTTATAAGTTGATACTATATTTTACCAATGTAAATTCTTTCTTCATTACAACAGCGATTGCCATTGCTTTGAACACAAGCGTAGATTAGTGTGGGGATCATGTTGACAGGTCTCATATGTAAACAGTTATCGTTATTCTTGAAGTGGAGTGGCTGCAGAGGCCGTAGTCTTGACGTCTCTACAATCTCTCACACTCTGCAATCGTTAACGCTAATAAGCAAACAATGTATAAGGATTGACATTTCTAACAATAAGTCTATAGCTTAGGTATTCTATTTCTGAACATAATTATGTTTTGTATTATGTATGGCGTTAATAATTGTAGAAAGTCGTATTGGGACCCTTCTCAGATAGAGTATCAGGCTGTCAGATGATTATCCATCACCAGTTGACACATTAATGTTGGTCTGTTTATCTAAAGTCATGTACGATTGATTTCTTTGTTAGAGAAGTGTGTTAGAGGCAAGAAGTTGTCAACTAATCGGTTGAGTTACTGGTATTTGTTCGAACTGCGATGACTTGCTCCAGTCGACTATTCATTGGAGTTCCTAGTTTATATTCTCTCAGGCATCTTAAGTAAAGCATGTTACAGGCAAATATGATATTTCGGCGCAATAAGCATTAAGTTCAATTTCAAAATGTACCCGGTCAATAGCTTGTTATCTAAAGCCGATAAATCATTCCAAATATTTCCCCAAGTCGCCACTTTTAGCGTCAGTTGTAAGTGGGCATATTGTGTCAACTGAACAAGCCGATACTTTGTGGACAACAATCATATCGTAGAGTTGATTATTGCACTCCGTAACTGTTAAGAGACAGTGCAATTTGATATTAAATGTTAATTGATTTACGGTCGAAATTAAACGATCTTAATTTGTATCTCTCGTTCGCGAATGCACCAATCATAATTAAGTGTTGACATTTTGCTCATAAACTTATTTACATTGAAAATATCTATCAAAAATATTATAGTAAAACATGAAACAATTGACCTGTTCACTTCATAGAGCCGTAGTCTTTTTTTTGGTTATTTTGTACTTTATTCTACAAAGAACGTCATCATTCGATTCAAATATCGACGTGATTGATCTCTAAGAAATTATATTAATACATCAGCCGGTATTGGGACAAAAAAAAATTGTTCATCTGTTGAAACAATGTGGAAATGTATGTTAAATTCATTATTATTATATTTGCTAAACAATTATATTTTAGTAAAAAGGTGTAGATAATAATAGATATTTATATATGTGTATACTGCACTCGGCTTCAAAAACTGCATTATCACAGACATAGATAACTAAATATTCTTATAACTAACTAGATACAATGTCGCTGGTGGTGGATATATTTTATATCCGCCCGGATAGCGACCACTGTACACAAGGTGTCAAAACCCGCTATAGTGGCCCACGTAAGTGTCGCGTTCCAGGATCAGCTTATGTATATCCGGTTCCAACAGGCCGACATAATTGTGTCAATTGTCGGGGGGTAATCATCTCTCGTCAGACGATATTCTATTGGACCCCGCTCCAAAAACCGTCAGGTGCAGTATTAAAAAAAAAATGCTCAATTTTAGCTTTGCACTCATATATTGTTTATAACGCATACCTTTTAATTTAAAAATCATTGTCGCTTAGTGTTTCGCCTTAATGCAAAATATTTGACATCACGAATTGACCTCATAGTTTTAAGTTATGAAATATCTGCCACGTGAAATGCAATGACTCATGTCTTGTTTGCTCGTGGTTTGGTTCGCAACTAGTTGACCACGATTAGGTCAAATTCCCGGTATCAACTATGGAAAATAAGGTTAAAGACAAAAACTGAATAAATTATATTTAAATTTTATATTTTCGTCAATCACTTGAAAGGCTTACGTGACAGTAACCTACAATCATAAACTGCATAAATGACATGGATAAATATTAAACACGAAGGTTTCTAATAAGATCAATACAACATAATATAGTTTAATTATTTGTACTTAAATATTGAAATTCCAACATCAACGGCATATAACTGATAATGGTAGGAGATATTTCCGCCCAATATTAGTCCTGAGTGTGGAATTTGCCAGATATAGTGATAGCTTCGCCCGTATGAGAGGGAACACAATTGCCAAATATGAGTGCCTTGGTTGCACCTCTACTTACCCTTTCGGGATTAGGTCGTGATATGTATTTGTTTTTATTACATATTTGGAAATAGATTTTGCGCACGACTACGCTTGTTGTCCTTAACGGGAATAAGGATAAAAAGATGTTTATATTATGATATTTCAGTGTGAATCCCAGTTAGCCAAACGGCAGCCAATCTCAACGGCGATCAGCCAGGTACGCAGGAGATATAGTGCGCAATATACAGGTGCACTCTCTGTTCTTTCGTTCTTACAGTCCGATGAGACAGCAAACCGATACGACCGGGGAGAGATCAGGAGCAAGACCAACGGCTTTACGTGCTTTGCGAGGCACGGGGATATCACACCGCTAACTCCAAAAATAACTCTCAAAATTTGTTCTGATTGGTCCATTTTTGAGATAGATTGAGAAAGCATTTGGGAACGTTCATTGAAAATGTCGGTTACGTACTACCAAGTAGTCCATTTTATCTAATAATTTTCTACATAAAGTTTCAACTTTTTGCTACCGTAACACAAGAAGACCATATCCTTTCGTGACCACTAACTAAGTCTAATATTACACGTGTAAAACCTAAATATTTACATAAATGGGTGGTCCTAATCATAATCTAGCGTGTTATAGGGGAACTAGGGGAGAGGCTATCCATCTGCGAAAATCAAGCCACGATAATGTTACACGTGCATATTGCCGTTAATGGTGGTCCTAATCAATCTTGTCTAGCATGATTTTGGTGCGAGGGCGGGAGGGGAGGCTGGGGATGTCGTCCATCCGGACAGTGCCGTGATGATGTGAAGTGACAGTTTTGTTCGCGCCGCTGTTGGGTGCTCGACACGCGACTGGGAGCATTCGACCGTGCTGCGAAACAATGTCGATCGAATATTACTAGCGGTTGTCGATTGGTTTTGTGGTGTGAGTTTGAGTCGAGATTGTCTTTAATCTCGTTTCCTTTGTTAAAACATGGAACGGTCAGTAATAATGTCAGCTGTCATAGCGCAGTGTCTTGTTGGTTGACTTTATAAGACTGAAAGAACTACTTATTTGGTCCAGTGATTTACTTTGTCAGATCAAACGTTGCTTATTTTTATTCATTAGAGAAACTGTCAATTCGGAAGTTTATTTGTCTTTATCTATATATTTCATTCCGAGTAAAATACAGTCAGTTTGTTTCTATTATAAACCAGTTGTAGCTTCCAGCTTCGCCCGTGTGTCAAGTCTTTTCCGATACATATTTTAATATTTTTGTAAATTAAAGTGGACGGTAGTGGGGTTCGCGCCATCTCTTTCTCATACACACAGCTGGAAACACTCGGTGACGTCACAGTTTGCTATTATCGTTATTGACAGCTATTATTATTATACTATTTATACCTATTGCTATTTATAAATTTTAATTCAATTAATATCCATTAGTACGGTCGGCTGTCACTCGACACGTGATATGTCTATCGGTTAATTACAAAACATACGCGACGCTCTCGGTGGCTGTACGTAACGCGACACCGCAAGATAAAAAATCTTTCGACATATCTGGATAGTTGGCGATGTTAAATCGAAATGTCGGTTTGGTAACGTCTCGCGGCGTCCATCGTATTAATGGTAATACCCTTGCTGTCCCACTGCTGGGCACGGGTCTCTAGTGTATGACTTAGCCCCCTAATTTGGGCTTGTATGGATATCTTAGAAATTTTTTGAGGTGTAGACCAATGGCGAGGCGTCGATACAACCTGATTTCTACTGGCTTCCCTTTTAAGTTTATTTACGTTTGTCTTAGTTTTTGGTTTCTGTTAAATTGGCCATGGTATGTCAACTAAGGCAATTTTTTTTTGCCTCGGGTTACCTTTTGAAAAAATTCATCCTTCGCCATTATAATATCAGCCCTGTATTATATACTTGCCCACTGCTGAGCACGGGCCTCCTCTATTACTGAGAAGGATTAGGCCTTAGTCCACCACGCTGGCCTAGTGCGGATTGGTAGACTTCACACAACCTCAAAATTCCTATAGAGAAATTCTCGGGTATGCAGGTTTCCTCACGATGTTTTCCTTCACCGTTAAAGCAAGCGATAATTCACAAAAAATCCACACACTTTAGGAAAGTCAGAGGTTGGGATTTGAACCTGCGAACATTCGCTTCGGCAGTGCGTTCCATTATCCATACCCAACTAGGCTATCGCGTTATTGGATACCAGAAAATCGTAAGTTAAAGCTATATTTATAACATAATTGAGCAACATTTTAGTGTGAAAAGTTAGCCAGAGACATTACTAACTAGTTTGCTGGGCTATTATCTATCGGGTGATGTGATATGAGACGACGCTTTCGCTATATTGGACATATATTATTATCTTCAATAATTCAAGTGTTTATAAAATCCGAAAAGAAACATAAAATTATGTTCTACCTGAGAATCAAACCTAGAAGATCCTGCATCTCAATACAAAATCAGATCAGTGAGACTACGTAGTTTTTTTTAAATCAAGACTGTTTTTTCGAAAAAAGCAACACAGAAATGTACGTTCTGCCTAAGCATCATACCCACAAGGCATCTCAATCCAAAACCTAAATACTCTGCCATTAGATCAGACTACGAATATTTACTATAAAATCATATACTTATAATATAAAATACGTTATAAAGCAGTACACTCAAATACCGAACACTTCGTGATTTTATTAAAAACTAGCTTTTGCTCGCGGCTCCGCCCGCGTTATAAAGTTTTTCAGGCTAAAGTTTTCCATTATAAAAGTAGTAGTTTCCCGGGAGCCTATGTTCTTCCCAGAGTTTCAAACTGTCTCCATACCAAATTTTATCTTAATACGTTGGGTAGTTTTTGAGTTTAAGTCGTTCAGGCAAACGGATGCAGCGGGGGACTTTGTTTTATAATATATTTTTTAGAACTTTTAAGAGGAATAATCCCGACATACATCATTGTTGCATAACTTTAACTGTTTACGCAGCGCACGCAACGGAAGCTCTCAAAACTAATAAATTGTCCCCGTATTTGTAACATGTTTCATTACTGCTCCGTTCCTATTGGGTATAGCGTGATGATATATAGCCTATAGCAATCCACAAATAAAGGGCTATCCAACGCAAAAAGAATTTTTCAGTTTGGACCGATAGTTCCTAAGATTAGTAAACAAATATAATGAGAAAGCTTCGAACTGCTAAGCTATCGGGAGTTACACGTGTCATTGTGAGTCAACCATAAAAGATAGACATATGCTGTCGTGGGATATTTTTTACATAATTTTAAGGAGAACATTTCCGTCATACATGATTTCTATGTAGCTTTAACCATTAAGGTTGCACACGCGACGGAAGCTTAAAAAATGGAGTAACTTCTCCCGTTTTCCCAACATTTCCCTTCACTGCTCTGCTCCTATTAATTGTAGCGTGATGAAAAGTATACTATAACCAGCACAGGAGTATGAAAAATAATTGTACCAAGTTTCGTTAAAATCCGTCGAGTAGTTTTTGTTTCTATAACGGTTATACAGACAGACAGACAGACAGACAGACAGACAGACAGACAGACAAAAATTTTACTAATTGCATTTTTGGAATCAGTATCGATCCCTAATCACCCCCTGATAGTTATTTTTGAAATATATTTCATGTACAGAATTGACCTCTCTACAGATTTATTATAAGTATAGATAGCAACGGCGACGTGGCATCACGCAATTTTAATCAAAATATAGTGTTACCAGTGGAACTCGACACCGACGCGGCGCGGCACACGCATGTCTTCCAATTATCACGTCAACAACTCGAACGGAAAATGCGGACGGACGCCATGCGTGTACTGCGCGGCGCTACCGTCCCGCCGACGATCGTTTTAATTTCAATAATGGCTATTTTTGTTATTTTTGCTTGGACTAGTGCGACGTATAATATGGAGATATTCCGATTAAGGATGACTTTGTTTGAGGTCTGCTGATACTGTTTATGAGCGATATTCTTTAGTGGATGACGTCACCGATCCCAAAACGAATGTAAGAAGTGACTACACACTATAAAGGTGATTTTCGTGATTTGCGAGTTACCGTGGTAGGTGGTATGAATGGAATTAAATATGCGTCTAATGTATTGATAATTTACATCTTAGTGTAGGACGCCCTCTATTTCTATGACAAAAATCTAATCTATTTTTTTAAGTTTAATAAAAAGTTGCAGTCTTTTAGCATCAAGTTTCTATTTTTGAAATATTTTTCCATATACTAGAAAGGAAATTTACTAGAAAGGAATAAATTTATTTTTCCTCAAGTTTATGGATATAGCTTTGCAATCATGATACCTCCATTATAGCATGGATATTGTCTTACTAGTAAATCTTTAAAAAACGTAATTGGAGCGTATCTTTAATTTTGTAGTGTATTCGTTGTAGGATTCTTACCTCCAGAAATGTTAACTAATAAAAATGTTTAATTATATTTGTGATGACGAAAATTATTTGACTAATAGCAAGCTACATGACACCTAAATGCAAAAGTCTACTTTTGTCAAGGCAATGGGCGTTCATGCGCAGGATCACGTGCAAAAACTAGTCTAATATACAATTCGAAATGCAACAGTAAGTTGTCACTTTACGAATTATAGTAGTTTTCTGTTACATAATTTTATATGTAACATACATTAATGTAAAAACTAAATTCTTCTGTTAAATCGGACTCAAAATAGTTTCAAAATAAAACACTTATTCTTCTTTTAATAGTTTTGTAAATTAAAGTAGGCAGTAGTGGAGTTATCGCGCCATCACTTTCTCATACACATAGCCGGTGACACTCGGTGACGTCACAGTTTGCTGTTACTGTTATTTGACAACTATCCCTTCCACAAATTTCAAAGTTTTATAACTTACTAATTAATGCGTAGATTTTGAAAAATAATTTTTATTTTTTATAAATGTATTTAAAAGTAGTCAATTAACCTATTGTCTGTAAGACAGACTCTCAAGTGACAAGTCATTCCTGTAGACAACTCCGTCTATAGCCTGGATCTGTCATACATTTAATCCTGCATTATCACATAAATCTGTACTCATTGAAAATTCTTCGCACTTTCACATAAAAATAACCACTCGTACAATAAAAATAGATCATTAACCGACCAAAGTGTGTTTTCAAGCCAAAGTTATACTAAACTGAGAGTCGTGATTAAAGTGCAAATGGTCCGCGCCGTATATATAGCTTGTTCGCTATTTGCTAAAGTTTGAACTGTCTGAATAACTAGGCTGGAATTCTTGAGTCTGTTGTAACGTTAAATAGGGTGAATAGGGATATCAATATTGAATTGATTAAATAGACAAGTCACCTAACTTAAAAAATTAAGTCAAATCTTTTCTTTTCAAAACACTTTTTTTACTTTAAAAAATTCTTTTATTTTTATATTTAGCCTATATTAAGTAATAGGTTATATTTTTTGCCCATTTATTTGACAGTTGTCATATTAAAGAGTTTATTATTAGTCAGTATTTGACTAGATTAGTATGACTTTTGTATTTGTTCGGATTATACATTTATTATTTAGTAACCTTTACTCAAAAGTTGTGATGCAGATCTTTATTATAATACATTCATCCTATTGCTTTACAATGGACTATTTTACAACAGAGACAGCTAAAACATAGCCTACGTCAGCTTAGTGAACTAATATTTAACATTATTAATTGTAATAAATGTTAAATCCAAATTAATGATCTAATGGTACCACCTCGCAATCTTCCTTTTCTAAATAAAAAAGGAACCATGCAAATCAGCCCACAAACCTCAGAAAAATCTATGTAGATACATTTAAAAAAATTATAAACACGAATTCAGAACTTATTTTTTTATGTAGTAGGTTAAAATGAACTCGTGTGTAAATACATTTAAAAAATATATAAACATGAATACAGAACTTATTCTTTATATAGTCGATTAAATGAACTCTATCAGTTTGCAGCCAACCTCTAGTATAAATTCCTAGAAGGAACCGCGCATTGCCGCCGCGGCCCCGCCTCCCGTGCCATTTGCTTCATATTTATTATTATAACGAGAAATATACAGCACTTACCCTACATACACACGATTAATACACACACACGTTATTGCATAAATACGTCACTATATTCATTGAAACTTAAGTCTTACTAAGTTGTAATAAGTTGTATTAAAGGACACAGTTTTGCGAAAAGGAACCAGAATGAATTATTTTCTATTAAGTATGAAAGTAGTAATATTTCTTTGTTTAAATAGTATGAACGTTTGCCTCTATTTGAAAATAATACATTTGCTATTAATAATAATTATTCTAGACTTACTCGAGTTTGATGAGTTGTGGATAAGTTTCATTTTATAAAACTTAGTCTTTACAGTATTCTTCTTGCTTCTTATAACGATTCTTCTGTAAATACGCAGTGGCTTCAATAACTCATCAACTGATAGTTTCAAATTAGTGTAGTGTTTATTAAAAAAAAAAAGTAGTAATGGAGAATGAGAAAAGTATGAATTGGACTTCCCTTCTCCAGTTTTAACAATAACATACAATAGTGTAATTGAGCATACGGAATATTGTGAATGGAATTGGTGAATTCATTCGAGTTTTAGAACCTTTAGAGGGGGAGGGGGGGGGGACAGCTACCCTCCCTTCCCCCTTGCCTATATCAGCTAAGTTAAGGTTAGCTTCTGGCCTGCAACGGTCATGAAACTAGGCTTACAACTCCTACCATGTGATAGTCCATTCCCAAAAAAAAACAACTCTACTCTTCCAGTCCAATGCCACCCGCTACCTGTATAAATTATTTTGACAAGACTGAGAGTATTTGGGTTACCAGTTTCGGAAGCTGACGAGCACCTGACGTGGTCGCGGTTTGGTTTACAACGTGGGACAAGTGACAAGCGATCAGCGGTGAAAAAATACAGTTGATATAGTCTTACTTATAAACTTGTTTTAGCGTTAAGAGGTGGTTAAGAATTACTTAAATAGCTGTCAAAAACATCACCGGTTTCCTAGTTTAAACTTAAGAGGCAAGATGGCGGGTTTTGACTTACAGCTGGTCGAGTAAATTTGTCATTTAAGTAAGCATAGCTTTGCGATTTTTTTATCAGTAAGACTGATAGTGGTTTAACTTGTGTCGATTTTACTAGGATAGTTCATATATAGGAACATACCTTGGTCTTTTCATGGGTAGGCAAAGATATATGTTAGTGAATGATAATCACCTGTCATCAGTCGATAATCTAGACGTTACTGCACTTGATATTAGGTGTATTTATAGTGGAATCGCTTTATCAAGGCCGTATAAAACTTATCTCCAATACTTTGATTGTCATTTAACTTTATAAATTCTATTATATTAACGTGATATTTCTGCGTATAAGGTAACGAAATCCTTAATGCCCCAGCTAATTTGAAAAACATCGTCGGTTCATGAAAAAATATAAAAACTTTGAATAAATTGCAACAAATCACTATAAATTCGTAGCATGTTTTTGCACAACACAAAAATATATAAAAACCATGGACGGTGGAGGTTTGGAACCCAACTTCTTTATTGATAGGTGGTATACCTTACAATAAAGATATGTATTATTTATCGCTACATTCGTTGCGATGGACTCCAACTGCGGATGCTCGCGAGTGGCGTGCGTCGTCAGCTGGACTGATTTTCCTCTTCAATTCATTTAAGATGTCTTGCTTGCATCCACTAATTATTACCTAATACATAGTAAATTAATTTAATCATTTAAAAATATATTTTAAAAAACACAATCGCTCACAAATAATACTTTCATAAATAATTTCTGATAGCGATGTGGCGATAGGCTCGCAATCTATCACATCATGGGACGGAATACACAAAGCGAAAAGTAATATTTTTGTGTAGAAATTTACTTATCAGTCCATCTAAATGCATGTACCGGTAAGGTACATGCATTTAGATGGACTGCACTACAAATGCTTGCGAGCGGCGTGCGTCGTCAGCTGGACTTAGTTTCCTCTTCATTTGATTTAAGATGTCTTGTTTGAATTCATTAATTACTAGTTGACCCGACAGACGTTGTCCCGTCTTAACTATGAATTAGTATCGCGCATTCTGTCAACCGCTGACAGCTATATAAAATTAATATTTTCGTTAAGTTTTTTTAAATTTTCTAATTTTCCGCACAAGTTTTTGATTTTTTTCTTTCATAGGAACCTTCTCCTGACAATAACAAACAACAAAAAAATTTGTGAAATCGGTTCAGCCGTTCATATGTGATGGCGTGACCAAGAGAAATAGGGATTCATTTTTATATATATAGATAGATTACCCAGTGATTATTAATATATTTAGTAAAGAAAGCAATCGCTCACATAATTGAAACATGAATGTTTGGCACGTCTAGATTAATTATAGCTAGGGTTAAACTTTGTAATAATGATTTCTTATGTTTACGCGATTGTTAGACATTGAAGTAAAATTATTTTTTGGGTTATATCGCTGTTTTTATATTATATACCTCTAAGTAGTAGAGGAGGCCCGTGCCCAACAGTGGGACAGTATATAATACAGGGCTGATATTATTATTTTTAGATCGCTGTTTTTATATTATATATTTCTCCCGACAAAGTCTTCGAAACGTCGGGAGAAAATAATATTTTTTTATTTGGTTAAATAAGAAGGATTTTTTGTAACTCACTCCGGTACCCTAAAAGAAAGATCGTAAAATGACGATAAATTCTCAGACCTCGGATTCCGTCGCTAACCTTTCCAAAGTTATCTAAGTCTTGGAAAGCCTAAGACAAATGACCTAAGATCTGTGAAAATATCTAAAACCAGTCTGAAATAAAGCTTCACATTATTAACGTCTTTTGGAATGAATAAAATTGATTTTGAATGGAAGGTCTTAGCGAGTTTGCGTTAATTATTGGAAATATATTTTCAAAGTTGTTTGGGTCCTTTTGAACACATACACACATCATTTATCCCCGAAGAGGCATGCAGAGGCGCAACCAGGGCACGCACTTTTCGCCAAGTGTGTTCCGTCTCATGATGTGATAGGGGGCGAGCCTATCGCCACATCAGGCACAAATTCCAGACCCGGGCTGATACTGAGCAGAAAAACCCAAATATCACTTTGCCCAACCCGGATTCGAACCCAGGACCTCGGACCACTGCCGTACCGCGCATGCAGTATAACTATGCCACCGAGGCAGCCCATCGGCCATTTTGAATAGCTATAATTTTTATCTGACTATACCTTGGTTAGCTTGACAAAAGTCGGCTTAACACACCGGGCTTTTGGTTGAGCGCTTTAGATGCTCCTTGAGCGATTTAAATTCTTTACTTGCCAATACTTGTTTAGTTACCCAGATTAAAGGTGAAACAAAATGTATGAAAATGGACCTTGAGGTATCGCCTTAAAGAGACGATAAAGTTCATAATACTTAAATCTAATTCAGTGGCGAAGCGTACATATAATCCGATTCCTGCCGGTTTAACTTTATGTGGAATTTCTGTAGAATCTAATTATCATCAGAACGATTTGCAGGCCGCCTATATGCATTGTAGTACTTACATGTTTGTGGTTGTTGTATGGGTATCCAATAGTATGGGACTTTAAGACTGTGAGCTCATTCTGCGTAGATCGGACCACCAACAGCTAAAAGTTTGAAAAGTTGTATAATTGTAAAATGTAGGTAGATTTTGCGGATGACCAACACCTCAGTCCCTGTTGTATAATTGTAAAATGTACGTAGGTACGTATAGATATTTGACTTTGCGGATGACCAACAGCTCAGTCCCCCCCATGACCATAAAGGCTGTAAAGTCATCGAAATGTCGGGGAAAAATTTAAATATAAAAACCGCGATAATATCCGAAAAATAGTTTATTTTTAATGTATGGGGACCCTTTCGGAAAATTTCATCTTTCGCCCCCTGAAAACTATTGTTACTTTTGACTTAAAAAAACATACAATTTCGTTGTTTATGGAACCGACCACCTTGGTATTCATTATTTATTTATTAACACTTTGTACACATGGTATACAGGCGGACTTAATGCCATGGGCATTCTCTCCCAGTCAACCTTGGGGTGGTGTAGAGAGGACGGAGGTAGGTGTATAATAAAAGAAGTAAATAATTATCAATTTGTCAATTTGATTTCACTGAAAGAAAGCCTGTGCATATTTGTCAATTTCCTGCTATAATTAACCTGTTATCGAGGAACCTTTTTTGTCATATATTTCGATTCGCTATCGCGAGAATTTGTGGTTCTTAAGGTCAATTATTGCGATGGTGAATTGTTTGTTGATTAAATCTGTTCACTAATAATGCGGAAAATATTTAATTATCAACAGCAGGGTTAATACCTATTTTATTATCGCGTGATCTTTTTGTCAAATATTTTGATTCGCTGTTGCGAGATTACGCTGTTTGTGCCAAACTACTCCAGTAATTTAACTTATCTATCCAATCCCGTTAATAAAAATATTTAATCAAACAATGAGATTCGTATTGACGTAATTATGACGTGATCTATTTATCAAATGTTTCGTTTCCCTATCGCGAGAATTTGCGGGAAAATTTTCATCTCGGTGACTCACCTGCTCTTTTGACCCCGCGAATTATAATTTAAATTATTATCACGTGACATAATTGTAAAATGTTTCGTTTCGCTATCGCGAGAATTAGCGATTACATTTTAGTTTCGGTGACTCACGTGCTCATTTGACCCCGCGAATTATAATCATTTCTAATTAAAGTTTTATCTCGTTTGTTTCTTTATGATAATAAGTTATATCCGTGTATATAAGGGCGAGGGGACCTCACCACTGATCATACAAACAGTGAAGTCATCTTGGAACATGTCGCGACTCGTGCAAGTGTGTATTGTTGCTATATTGATTGCGTGTGAGTATATTTACATTATTTTATCATTGTTTTTTCTAATTCATCTTGTTCTATCTTATGATATCTTTTACATACAAAAATACCATCAGGTCCTTTTCTCTTTTCATCGAGAGTAACGCACACATATATTATGATAGCCATATTAAATCCCGTGCAATAGAGGGCGAGCTTTTAGGCTGATAATAAGCAGAAAAAGACAATATCGCTGCATGATCCGGGCATCGAACCCGAGACCTCAGCCTGGTAGTAATAAGCGTGACTCTCAGTAGCAGTACTACCACGCAAAACCGAGTCCGTTTGAAGACATGACATTTACATCAATTTGATTTTCTCGTCATTTAGATACAGAAAAAAACATACATATATTTATATGTAACTTTGACTTTGCGGATGACCAACACCTCAGTCCCCCCCGTGACCATGAAGGCTGCAAAGTCTTCGAAATATCGGGAGAAAACTAAAACATTGAAACTGCGATAAAGTCCGAAAAATAGTTTAATACATATATTTATTGATGTTCTTTTTAAAGGTCTGCAAATAATATCAGCTGCACCATGGATTGACCATTCGGATTCGGCCAAAGCAAAAAGGTGGAAGTTTGAACACTCTGATTGGAAAAGAGAACAGAAACCTGACGTCGATGGAGGATTGTCTTTTATAGACGGAAACTTATATTTCACGCCGGCTAATAAAGACAGCAAGCCACCTACAGTAATAGAATCAGACCCACATAATAAACTGGCCGGTGGGGTCAACCCCAATGGTACTATCGTCGTCGCCGTACGACCTGACCCTGGACCCAACGCGCACTACAATTTTGATTTGAAAGACGGGGTAATATATCATTAAGGGCAAAACACAGTCATCAGATTTGAATCGTATATTTGTGAGATATTTTCTGTGAAGGACCTGTCAAAATATCTCTGTTATAAATTTTGTTATATGACCTAGAAATGCGTTTTGTGAATGAAATAAAAAAATTGTACCATTATTGAGATGTTTTTATTAAGTAAATATATTTGTTGCTTTAGTTGTCTTGTAGTTACTGAATTTGGAAGTTTTGATTATAGGAGTCTGCAAGGAACTCGACTGAGCTTATCAGTCTAACATATTAGATGTATCTGACCCACCAATTACACTGGTCATAAAGGGTTTACATCAGATAGCCGGTGATGTAGAGCCGATTCCGTTTTGCAAGCTGCAGCATGGGAAAGCATACTGTACCAAACCCAAATTGCTATCGAATAAAATCAGTTGGAAAAACAATTAGTAAGGATTATTATAAGAACTCTGAGCTTCAATAATTTTACGAAATAGTAATACTTTTCCGTATGAGTCGGTTAACACCACTCCAGATTTAAGTGAGCCCTTCATTGCCTCAAACTTGGCTAATTAATTAAACAGCGAATTGCCATCAACCGGCGCGATCGATACAAAACTTCATCGAATTAACGTACGGGCGAGGTTTAATGTGTTTTTGATATTATTTTACAACAGGCCGGCATAAAAGTGTCGACAGAGTATGACCACCATAATTTATACTCTAGACTTAATTTACCATCAGGTGTAGAGGAGACAAATGCCCTAAAAAAAAAATATGTTCGAATTTTGAAACTTTTAGCTGCCAGTGTTTTTGAAGATGTAAGTAGTACAAGAATTGAATTTATGATATGTATTCAGGACCCAAAAAGTGAGAAGTGACATTAAAGAAGTCGTTACGTGAAAAGTTTTTATGTCTCTATTTAGAGTTTGTACTGTTGAGCATAAAAAGTGTGATTTTCATTCATAACAGAGTTGAGTTTTATGTGAAAACTGTGGGGTTACATATAATTGTTATTGTCACAATGGTCTTGTGGCGGCTTATATTTAGTTGGATGTGTTTTTTTAATAGATCTGTCGGGCATTTGGAATATTAGTTTTCTATTGGAATACGAAAACAATGTAATATTTTTATAGGCCATTTAAATATTTTTATTCCCGACATAGACCATCTCCTCGGTAGACCATCTCCTCGGTAGTATACTATTTTTTTTACATCACAAAGCGCCATCTATCGGCTCCAAACTCTATCAAGCTGACTCCAATCATACAAAATCCCATTAAAATCGGTTAAACGATGAGATCAGGACGTACGAATATCATAACAGGGCATTTTTATATCAATTAACAACTCGACTAAAGAACCGCAGCATTACCAGCAAAAAAGTCATAACCTCCCATTTTTCCGTTGGCTAAAGCTGGATCGATGTTTATAAATAACTCTTCGCTCTTGACTCGTCTAGTTTGCAAAGGGGCGGGGCATCCCCACCAGCCGCCCGCCACCCCTCGGGGTCATTGACACGGGGACATGTGTAGTGATTAGTGTTTCACCGGGTGATTTGTGAAGTTTGAATGAATTCAGAATGTGGTCGGGGAAATATGGCGTTTTTTATGATAAAAGTATTTGGTTTTTCAAATGTACGGGCTAAGGGCTAAATAGTTCCATGTTATAATAATAATGATTTATTATAATTAACTTTCAACACATAATAACGATTTTTTTCTGCGCTTTGATTTTACCTTTGCTAGCTTTAAAAACGTTTTCTAAGAGAAAAATTTCAAACTAGTTATGTTAACCTAAGTTGTGACTTATCTGTGGACTAAGTACCGTACGAATTTTTGCAGTGGTTTGCCTTTTTGTAACAAACATTAAAAAGAAAACACATAAAACGTATTTTCAATATTCACACACACGCTTTTTATTCCCGAAGGGAAAGGCAAAGGCTCAAAATTGGTGTACACACTTATTACAGTCCGTTTTCTGTCTCATGATGTGATGGGAGCGAACCTATCACCATATCGGGTACAAATTTCAGAGTCCAGTCTGATAATGAGTAAAACCCAATATCACTGCCCGACCATGATCGAACCCGAGACCTCAACACTGCAGTCGTATCGTACAACTACGTCGCCGAGGCGAACCTAATTAGTATATTCGTCCATTATCAGACAAATAGATTGGACATAATGAGACTTAACATCTCATGTCTCAGGATGGCGAGCGCAGTGGAATACCAAACAATACTTTCTACTTCAAGGTGTTGGATAGTGTTTCTACTGTGTATGGGCGGTCGTATCACTTACCATCGGGCGAACGGCAAGCTCGCCTCGTCATTCAAAGCCATAAAAAATGCCTCACTTGTATCATGGTAAAAACATCTAAAATCTTAAGAAAATAATTTTAAAACCATCAAAGGTGTCTAAGTCATCATTGCTCCTTAAAAGCAAGTTTTGATATAGTTTGGTCTTTGTCAGCATTATATGGATTAGGATAAGATGGGACTAACATTCCAACTTTGAATAAAAGCCCCCAAATAAAAATATAATAAAAAAGATATTGGTTGGTAAAGCTCAGACCAGACAGATTTTTTTATACGATTAGAAATATTATCGTAGCTTCTAGTTGAGTTCTTCAGTCAAAACAATCTCCGAAAAACAATGAATCATTCTACAAAACCACTAAAAATCCAAAAAATATTTAACATTACCTATATACTGGCTACAGATTTTGGAGTCGATGAATAATTAAAATTGCTAGTTAAGTTAGATAAATACATGAACAAATGTACGATAACTAGTAATTTTAATTAGTCGCCGATTTCAAAATCGGTAATCAGTATAGGTAAAGGTAGTTAACAAGTATAAAAGTAGTGTTATTTTTTTTTGTTTTTAGTGGTTTTTGAAAGCGGTGTAATTTTTCGTTAAAATGTTTTTACGCGATTGCAAATATTATTATAGCTGCTATTTACGTTATTGAATTACTGAAAAAAACACTTCAAAGTCAATACAATCTCCGAAAAACAATGAATCATTCTACTTCCAACAAAATTGAATTGATTGTGTTCCAAAAAATAGTATAAATTTTTCAAGAATTACGGGCCGTCTGTTTCCTTCATAATTTCCTATCAAAATATTGAATTGTAGGCGTTCTCACGATTCAATACAAAAATAAATACAATGTTATAATAAAAATGGCTCTGTTTTCATGGCAACGTGTTTTACATTCAAATGTGTGTTTGAGTGTTCCAAAACAAATATGAAGTGGCGGGACGGTTCACGTGATGCGACTTTCTGCGACTTTTAGTCGGTTTAAAGTCATAAGTAGATATATGGTTTTGCTTCCCTCTGCAGAAATGACGATGTTTTTTGTATTATGCACTATTCATTTCAATTTTAGATCAATTTTAAATAGTGCGCAAAATATTTTAGGAAGATTCTATGTTGATCTTGCAAAATCTTTCTGACATTGTTTGGTTATTTTTGTGTTTTGCTCCTTTGTAATGTATAGTTATATGAGTTATAACGCCTCCTGATTTACTTTATCAAACCAAGGTGAAAGTGTGGAGTGTGAAAGTTATCAAAGTGTGGAGCTAACTCTCTCTATACTTTGATGTATGTCCATCCGTGTGTGTGTATTTTTATGTCCAATCGACACATATATTAATGCTCAGCTTGATCACTTGGTACTAGGATCTACTGACATATTGATCTATGTCACAATTTTATCGGTATATTTTTTAAAACTATAAGAATATTGCATTAAAAATTGACTAATGTCACAATTAAAACGTTTTAAAAACGCAAATTCGCAAGCGTGTACACGGCGGTACGCAAAACAGAAATCGCTATGAGTTCCACTGAGTAATATCATCGTTCAGGAAATTGAGTTTGTTGGAAGTTGGGTTAAATTTCGCGTCTGGGAGTCGTGCTAATAACTTAGTGTACTGGATTCTGTACACAGTGTAGCTTACATTGACTTGCTTGCTTTTTCAGTTTTGTTTAAATATTCAGTAACGTTTTATAGACTTATAGTACTTATCGAGGAGTTTAGTTATAGACTGCTTTGGTGGCCTAGTTGTATTAAGGTATGACAGCAATGTTCAAGTCTATTGTTAGCCTGAAGTCTGCGATTTGTACCGAATAGTATATCGCATCATGGGACGGAATACATACGGTGAAAAGTGGGTGGACTAGTTGCGCCTCTGCCTACTCCTTCAGAGATAAACGCGTGGGTGTGTGTGTTCAGGTGTAAATACGATTTCAACGATTTACAACACGATTTACTGGTGTTAGGTTACTCATATAAGTATGTGAGAATCCGCCTGAGTAGGTACTATCACAATGTCTATTTCTGCTGCCAAGCAGCAGTGTGTAGATACTGTAGTACAAAACAATACTTTGTAATTAATGGTGTTTCTACTGTTTATGGGCGATCGCATCGTTTACCATCAGGCGAACGGCCAGCTCGTCCCGTCATTCAAAGCAATAAAAAAAACTTATCACTTAACATATGACACGTAATTGCAAGCCCGAATAACAGCACACTATAAAACTTCTACAACAAGAAATGTTGAAATATCCCACATAATTTATGAAGAAATTGTAACAAGGAATTTCTTTTATTAACTGTCGAAGCTACTACGGTTAGCAAAGCTTGCGACGTCAATAGTAACCGGTAATTTCATCGGAATACATTATTAGCGTGCAACCACACGATTGTCTAGAGTTCGATTCGTCTAACATTATAAATGAATTAGTTGATATATTGATATAGGTAACTAACAAGCAAGATTTTGAGTTCGCTACATTCATATTATCTATATTGATATTATTAAGAGCTAATTTTGAATGTTACACGACCGCTTATAAACATAATTATTTTGCTGGTGGTAATATATTTTATATCCGCCCGGATAGCTACTACCGTACACAAGGTGTTAAAACCCGACATAGTGGCCAGTGTGTATCGCGTTCCGAGATCAGCCTGGTTATATACGGTTCCAACAGACCGGCATAATTGTGTCGATTGACGATGGTTAATCATCTCTCGCCAGTCCACATTCTATTGGACCCTATTCTACTTACCATTAGGTGCAATGGCGTCACTTTGCTGTGCACATCTAAAAAGCAACATCGGCATGAATTTTGAATAACAAAGCCCTAATAAGACCAAATAAGACTGACGCCCTCATAACAGTTTTCCCATCTAAATTTCGTCCAAATTATAACGTGTGGACGCACCGCTATAGGCTTGGACAAACAGTACGTAAATCGAAGATTATAGAAAATTGGCCCCGTTTATAGCATATCGACGACAATTTTGTTATTCAAACAGCCAAGTTTACTCAGTTGCAGTTGTTACCGGTGGAGTGCTTATGGCGGGATTGTTAACAAGTTTTTGTTCGCTACTTTGTAAATGTTCGTTAACCAGTTAATAAGTAATCGACACGTATAATATAACTTGTTATTTACCAATATCAGCTATATGAAGTCTATTTTTCAACGTACGCCTTTAGAGAATTCTAGACGGATCTGTCTAAAGCGGTCTGCATCCAGCTAGTTAGTTCCTGTGATTTTGTTATTAGTGGATGAATTTTCAGAATCAGATGCTGATGTTATTCTGAAGATTATTTTTTATCCGGAAATACTAACTTACTTCTTCTTATATCTGAACTTAGTTTTCGTTATATGTTTGTTTTCGCTTAGGTTTCAATTGCATTAATATGATTGTCTGTAAGAGATTGCCTTGAGCGATAATACTGCCAATTATATACTTCTCTGTCTTTATACACATGAAGCCTTTATCCCTGAAGGGGCAGACAGTAGTGTATCCAGGGTATTCACTCTTCTTCCGTCCCGTGATGTGATAGGTACCTATCACCATATCAAGTACACATTCGAAGCTCCGGGTATTGAGTAGAAAAACCTAATATCACGTTGCCCGACCTGGGATTCAAATCCCTAGACCTCAGAGAGGTGTCGAAGTCTTTGCTCTTGTTTTTTTAGTATTAAGCACCTATAATAATGTTTGGAGTACAATAAAGATGAAATAAACAAAATAAAAATGTTCAAGAGTTTGTTTAGGTAGGCCGCTATCGGTAATTTTTAGAAGTCAAGTAGAAGTGTTGAAGCATTTAGAGGGTTCGCAAGGACATTGTAGTCAAGGAAACTATAATGAGGTTTAACATCTAGTATCTTAAATTGTGTTATGGTATTATTTTTTCCTTAACATGACGTTCTTTTTGTTTATATCCTCTGTGTTCGTAACAGCGTATAGAAAAGACATTGACTTTTTCGAAGACAATTTCATCGCCTCCGTGGCGCAATGGTTAGCGCGTTCGGCTGTTAACCGAAAGGTTGGTGGTTCGAGCCCACCCGGGGGCGCGGGACTGTTTTGTAAACAACAAGTGAAAAGAAAAGTATATTATTCAATTCACACGCAAATAATGACGTTTTCAGTCCATTGTTATAATGTGATATGAAATATTTAGTTATTATATCAAGTGTAATTTCAAATATTTTCCATTGGTAATACTGTAATGAGTTATTTTTATGTAAAATAAGGAATTGCTTGCGAATCGATTATTATTATCACTCATTCCAGATTATAGTTCCATTTGGTCCTATTTTTAATAATAAATAGCTTTTTATTAACTAAGAATGCTCTTTTTGTGTACTATTTTAAAATCATTCAATGGTTTTTGTGAGATTTGATATAATTAACAATTTAAACGATGATGATTTTTCGATATTGCCATTGCTTTTAGAATGTTTGTCTTATTTACATTTATATATTAATACGTGTAGAGAAAACTATGTACACGCTTTTTTAATTTAGCATATTGCGCGCACATAGAAGTGTTATATTTGGCCAGATAAAAGTTCATAATATAAAAGATTGCAGAAAATGTTTATTTATGTATAATATGTGTTACTATTATTGTCAGAGGTGATAGCCTAGTTGCGTATGGAACGGACTGTCGAGTCGAATGTCCGCAGGTTCAAAACCCGACACACGTCTGACTATCTAAAAAATATTTGTGTATTCTTTGTGAATTCTCACTTGCTATAACGGTGAAGGAAAACATCGTGAGGAAACCTGCATACCTGAGGTGTTCTCTATAGGAATTTTGTGGGTGTGTGAAGTCTACCAATCCGCACTAGGGCAGCGTGGTGGACTAAGGTCTAATACCTCTCAGTAGTAGAGGAGGCCCGTGACCACATTGGGACAGTATATAATACAGGGCTGATATTATATTATTATACCTATATGTGTTACTAATATATTAAATACGACACTCAATTTCGATCACTGGATGACCGCAAGTACACAATAATACAATGAACCATAGATTTAATCTATGAAACATGAATAGAAGTCGTAATTACTAGAATTATAGAACACCGGAGCATTGTCCGCGGTAATTAAAATCTTTCACAACGTAATAACAGCCTATTTGATTGTATTATAGACGACGCCGCAACGGCCATGCCATACTTCCCATGCAGGTATTTATAGTTTACGATATGGTCAAGACTTTTTATAGCTTTGGTGACGTGAGGTTTCAAATTCGACTCCCTGTGCGGGCATAGTGATCTAAGGTTTTCTGCTGAGTATCAGTCCTGGAATTTGTGCTCAAAAGCGAAAGGTTGGCCTCCTGTTAGGTGGGACTATGGTCCATTTCTCGTATGTCAGAGTCCGGTTGGAAAGATATCACCGCCATTTCTATTTCTGCCATCGATCAACACTGGCAGGACTGTTGAGTTTCGGCTTCAAGTCATCGTAGTCGGTTTGCCTGGGAATTATTTATTTATTTATTTATTTATTTATGGACAACGAGTACAAGTTACACTATTGCTTATATTAAGGTTACACAATATAAAAAAAAAACTTAAATTCTAAGTGCACTGCTTTTGAAGGTTGTCACAGCATGCACTGGAATTATGAGACTTAACATCTTATATCGCGCTCAGTTCACACCGAATGCTCGCTCTAAACGGGGTAGGGGGGTGCTCATTTGTCGCTACCCTAGGCCAAGCTTATGTGTTTATACCTCATGGTTGCCAATTCACATTAAGGCTCATAAGGACCTTCCCTCCTCCCATTCTAAGGTTCCTTGTCCTTCCGCCACACTTCCTTCCCAGTTATTCCCTCCCAAGTTTCCTTCAGGGTCTTGCAGTCGCTGAGCTGAGACAAACTAGTATACCGATCGCAGATTTCCCTTCGTCTTGACTGCGGGGTTGAGAGAAACTAGTACACCGATCGCAGATTTCCCTTGGTCTTGACTGCGGGGTTGAGAGAAACTAGTACACCGTTCGCAGATTTCTCTTGGTCTTGACTGCGAGATCCATTGCTCAAAAAAAAAATCATCCTATATCAGGATGAAGAGCGCAGGACAATGCCACGAAGTGGTTATTAGTAAAATATTTGGATGGTCCTTTTTATGTTTAGTGGTCTCGCTTACCACCAGGCAATTGATTTACTCATCTCTAATTCATTTGTATAAATAGGGAGATATGTAAATTAACTCCGCACTTAATCCCGAAGGGGTAGGCAGAGGCACAAATTAATGCATCCTCCACGCCAAGCTTATGTTTCTTCCATGATGTGTTATTTTTTTTATTTAGGCGCTTCAAAGTGACCCTTCTGCACTTGATGGTAAGTAGATTAGGGTCCAATAGAATATCGACTGAGGAGAGATGCTTACCCTTTCGCAGTCGACTGACGATACTGAGCAGAAAACCCAATTATCACTTTACCTGACCCGGGATTCGAACCCAGGACCTCGGCGCACTGCCGTACCGCGCATGGAGTACAGTTGTAATAAATTTCTGGGCGATACCACTGCTGTTTACAGGCAAATTAATACCATACAAACTGTCACAAAATCTTAATCGTAACATATAAATGTATGAATAGTTGACGATTCCCTTTGACCGGGCAATCTGGAAACGTCCATTATAAATATTATATCGACAAACGCTATCGATTTTATTTGAAATGCTGCGAAGCAACGTGATTATTCGTATCGCTGTCAATGGTCGGCTATTGGTTTTTTAATAATACCTTATAGATACCTGTTGCTTTGTTTATTTGAAAATGGAAATGCTATTGAAACAAATCTAGAATTATATATTTAACTCGATTGAGTGATATTTTTGTTAGGTTTTTATGGGTTACGTACAATATGAGTAAGCACTTTCCCGATCTAATTCTAAAGTCGAATTGGTATCATCATCATTTCAGCTGGGAATTGTCCACTGCTGGACATAGGCCTCCTCCATTGAGCGCCACAGGGACCGGTTCTGGGCCGCCCTCATCCATGGGCGACTCTCACCAGGTCGTCGAATAAGAAAAATATTCAAACATAATATAGTGTTTATTATTGTAATGTTCTATGATACACAACATTCTTCGTTTTATTTTCTGTATATGTAACAGTTATATAAAAAAATTGTCGCAAAATTTTCATATATTCTAATGTTCCGCTCAACTTCCTTAATTTTTTCTTTCATAAGAACCTTTTCATGACTTTAATTAACACAACAAAAGATAATTAGGGACATTGTTTCATCCGTTCATGGGTTATGCGATGACCAAGGGAAATAGAGATTCATTTTTATATAATATATTGATTATAGAGCCGTTTTGATTTAAATAAGAATAATCATAACACTTAAACTGTTTACTTTATGGAAATATTGTCTAATAATATCAAAAATATAGAGCTACAAAACCTAGACCAAACGACGCAGAAAAAAATGGCGATTTCAAATATCCATATAAATCATTTTCAGTTCATTTATCGCTTTGATATGATTGCCTTTTTATTATTAGATAGATCGTGCGGGTAATTTTGCAAAAACAATATAAAAATATGCTCTCATCAGCTATAGAAGCAATTATACAATCTGGGTAAGAAGATTTCGACCATAACAGCTGATCGATAGTACCGAAGGTGACCCCTAAAAAAGCATCATTAAAAAGCCATTCCTAGAAAAATAAAAGGCCATTTTTACTTTCATTATCGCTAACATTAAGGGGGTCGATTATATAAGCAGATTAAGGCGCAGATTTCTTTCAGCCAAGAGTTACGGCCAGCGGCCCGCCCCGCGCTCGTCGCGCCCGCTCCGCGGTTATTTACGATTTTATTTCTTAAATACTGGCCTTTTTGCCGTCGTTTTAGTTTTTTTTTTACGTAATGCAACTTTTTTCAAGATGGCGGGTTGCAGTTGATTTGATATTCGATGCGTTTCGGTTTTATGGGTCTGAAAAAAGTTGTGTTCGTGTTTGTAAAAAACGTTATTGAATTAGAGTATACAAATATGAATAAAGGTTTTTATATTATTTTTTATTATCTACATATAGCTGGAATATTTTTAATGTTTTAACTTTACATTGGTCTTAAGGTGGTAGCTCAAGGTCCATTTTCATACATTTTGTTTCGGCTTTAATCTGGGTAACTAAACAAGTATTGGCAAGTAAAGAATTTAAATTCACGTCTAGTTAGTGATTAGTTCTCGCAGTTGAAAGAAAAACGTAAAAATAATTAATAATCATGGATATTTCTGCCTTTAAAATTTCGTCATATTAAATTTTAAAGGCCGAAATATCCATGATTACTAATTATTTTTACGTTTTTCTTTCAACTGCGAGAACTAATCACTAACTAGACGTGAATTTAAATTCATTACTTGCCAATACTTGTTTAGTTACCCAGATTAAAGCCGAAACAAAATGTATGAAAATGGACCTTGAGCTACCACCTTAAATTTAAAAGAAGAATAAAGACGTTCTGCCATTATAATGTCACAAAAAACGGGACTCGTAAATCAAAGTCGTTTAATTTCGATGTTTGTGATTGGTCGAGCGACCAATACGTCAGTCACGTGTTAATCTCTCAACCAATCACAATGAAACGACACGGTGTCGTGTCTTGCTTTCTTGCCACACGCTTAGCACACGGTTATGTTTTCCGTGTACCACGAAGGAAGGATTTACATACATATCTTTACCAATATAATTTTTTATTTGCATAATTTACACATTGTATTACCTCGAAATCGCTCTAAAGAATACTAGGTTTGCTCACATCATTGCGTGTTAGTCTAATAAGCGTATATAGTAATAATTTTCAATTAAAATAATACCTAATGAATACGTCATATCGCACTAATATCTAAACTCAATAATAAAAGCTAAAATTGAAATGGACCGAATGTTAATGTAGGCAAATGTACGGACATCGTATAGAGGGAATACAAGAAAGTTTTATAAAATTGTATGAATGAAAAAAAACGAGTCACACAAATATTTTGACTCAATGGTAAGCGCAAATTTTATTAGCAGACTTCACCCATACTCAAAACTTTTACAGAACTTCTCTGGTATGCAGGTTCCCTCACGATGTTTTTCTTCATTGTTAAAGAAAGCGATAATTCACAAAGTATATACACATAACTTTAGAAAAGTCAGAGGTGCGTGCCCTTGGGTTTTGAACCTGTGGACATTCGTCTCGGTAGTCCGTTCCACTCCCAACTAGGCTATCGCCGCTTTATTTATTATTATATATAATTTATTTTGAACCATGGATGTCAGAAACTGAGGGACTTTTGAGCTTATCTATTACTGGGAAAAAAACTTTGTGGATTATAAAAAAAATTGTCCAAGTGCGGGGATTAAAGCCCAAGGGTTATGAAAAAATTATACTGTTTCGAAGTAGCGAATACGTATATATTGTTAAATATTTTTGCTCGCTTGTTACGGCAAAAGTAAAGATCGTAGAGTCCTGAACTATGTGAGCTCTCCATAACAATTTTACCAAAAATCTGGTTGCAAATAAAATTGTACAGCTCTATATAATTCCAACATCAATAATGGCCACTAATGTAGGGAATAGATAACGCGACTGCCTGTCGCGCGGTCAATTTACTATTGTCAATGATATCCGCCGAATATAGAGCAGTTTTTCATTAATTTTTAAAAGCTTTTCCGTCAGACTTTGTACGGTTTAATATGCGCCATTTGTGCTGGAAAAATGATAATTATAACTGGCTGGGCTTAGTTTTTGCGGTATGTTTGGATTGATATTCGCCAGTTGCCAAAATAGAGGTGCTGTTATTTTCCTTACCTACACGTCAAAGTGACCCCATTGTACCTGATGGTAAGTGGAGTTGGGTCCGATAGAATGTCGACTGACGAGAGGTGATTTTCCTAACAGTCGTCACAATTATGCCGGCCTGGCGCAACTGGTGCACCGACTTGTCCGTCGTGTGTATTCCGTTTCATGTAAGAGAGGGCGAGCCTATCGCCAGATCCGGAACAAATTCCAGGGTGGAAAAATCCAATATCAGTGCCCGACACGGGGATCGACCCCGAGACCTGAGCACTGCCGTGGTACCGTAATACAACTACGCCACAAGGTAGTCAGTGTCGACAACAAAGCTCTTTAAACCAAAACGCATTATTTGCATACCTACTGCTGCGTTGATATAGAAATAGACATTAAGGAAATACGTTCGTAGACATCTCGCTTATATTACGAATTATATAATTATAAAACTCGTCAATGTGAAACGGAATTTGTGCTCGATATAGTGCTATCCTCGCCATCACGTATCCCTGCTCCCCGCATCATATTCCTCATTTCTGATGGTCGTGATCCCCTGAACATGGAGTAATATTTCTTTTGATTAAGTTGCGCTATCTAATCCTATCTTTAGCATTGTGGAGCGCAACATGAGGTTTGGTGCAAAGCGTAGAGCGGATTTGGTCCGACCATCTGATGGGGACACGACCTCTCAGACGTTTACTTTCGACTATGTAGACCATCAGTTGTTCGAGGTTATGTCCGTCCTTTCTGGCTATGTGGCCGAAAAACTCCAATACACCGTGCAAATAGATGGTGGAAAGCCTAGATTTGATTTTGAGATCGCGTAGAATGGACTCATTTGGTACGAAATGCAGGTAGCTCATAGGACGGAAATAAATCCAATGAATAATACATTTATCAGTCTTGTATGTAATGTCCCACTGCTGGGCAAGGACCTTCTCTACTACTGAGAGGGTTTAGGCCTTAGTCCACTACACTGGCTTAGTACAAGTAGGCAAATTTCACATAACTTAAGAGAGAATATATAATATATGCAGTCTTACTTATAAATTTGTTAAATGGTTAAGAATTGCTTAAATATCTGTCAAAAACATCACCGGTTTACTAGTTTAAACCTTATTAAGAGGCAAGATGGCGGGTTTTGTCTTGCAAGCTGATCGAGTTTTGTGTATTAACTAAGCATAGCTTTGCGAAATTTTTATAAGTAAGACTGATATAGATTACCTCACCATGTTTTTCTTCATCGTTAAAAGAAGCAACAAACAATAATATACTGTTAATATATTTCCTAATTCTCTGTCTATTATAGAGAGATGCTTTAGCCATTGTGTAATAGAATTCACGATTTTCTGTTTCTGCAGTGCATTTTATTGTCGTTTAGATGTCAACATATCGCTCCACAGGTCGTTAATGTCACTTAAAAATGCGACACATTATCACCACATTACGATTCTTTCTGTCTTGAGTGACAAACAAAAATATTTTTGCTCTAACCGAAAATAATACCGGTTTTTGTAAAAACTATGATATACGCTATGATATAAAGATAAATATATGACTTTATAATTTCTATGGAATTGATATAGTTTTTGTTTAACACAACTTTATATATAATTATGCGTTTTATGATATATTAATTTTGGTAAGTTTTATGAACGTAAGTTTAACTATGTGTGAAGTTTTAATCAAAATTTATTTAAAATTTTAATTTATTATCTACTAACAGCTGATTTCTATAAATGATCTCAATCTTAATTTTCTTTTTGATGCCAAGAATAAACCAATCAAAATAAGTAATTTGTAAGCAAATAAAAAATCTTTGTTTTAATTGGTGCATTTTCACGATAAATTTACGAAGGGATAAAGTTTGTTTATTAAAACGGCGGTAAACCCTGACTCTACCCAAACAACTCTCCACAATTTACATATATCCCACCAAAGCAACTGCAAGGCCTTCAAAAACAAAAACACCGATTATTATAAATATCAATTTATCGATGGTAAAAGGTAATAGATCTAAGCGACATTTTTTTTAGAAAAATTTTAACAAGTTTAAAAAAACATGGAAAAAATGCTGATTTTAAATATGTATGAAACTTAGTGTCGCAAAAAAAACATAAGTAATATTATACCACCAATCAAACTGCAAGGCCGTCAAAAAATACCTATCATTACAAAGATTAATACATCGACGTTTAAAAGGTTAATTGACTTAAGCGACATTATTGTTCGAAAAATTTAAACAAGTTAAAAAAACATGGGAAAATATGTTGATTTCAAATATGTATGAAGCTTAGTTTCGCAAAAAAAGACGTATCCCACCAATCAAACTGCAAGGCCGTCAAAAAAAAACTCCGATCATTACAAACATCAATTTATCGATGGTAAAACGCTAATTGATCTAAGCGACATTTTTTTTTCGAAAAACTTTTTTCTAGTTTAAAAAAAAATAGATAAAAGTGCTGATTTAAATACATGTATGAAGTTAGTGTCACAAAAAAAACATATCTCACCAAACTGCAAGGCCGTTAAAAAAAACTCCGATCATTACGAACATAATACAGTTTGCCCGGCACACGTCTGGCGTAAGCTGTACTACGACATTCTTGTTCATTTTATTTTGTGTCTGACGATGTGAACCATTTAAATAGTGCGCTAATAGAATTGTTTATAAATATCTGGCGTTTGTTTTTAGGTTATTGTATTGTACAAAGCATAGGTTAGTTGGGAGTGAAACGGGCTGCCGTGACAATGTTTCAAGGTTCGAAATCCAAGGCCACGTACCTCTGACTTTTCAAAAGTTTCGTGTATTCTTTGTGAATTATCGCTTGTTTAATGGTGAAGGAAAACGTCGTGAGGAAACCTGCATACCTGAAAAGTTCTTTATAAGTATTTTGAGGATGTGTGTAGTTTACTAATCCGCTCTAGGCCAGTGTGGTGGACTAAGGCCTAATCAGTAGTGGAGGCCCATGCCCGGCAGTGGGAGAGCATATAATATAGGACTGATATTGTATTGTATTCTTGTCACATTGTTTTGGACAGACGGCGAAGGTCTGTATTTACGTCAAATTGTAAGTTAGCTCAAACCGTGAGAATGAAATAAATGTGAGCAATGACAGGTCTTGGCTCTTGCTCTTCAAATTACGGAAGTTTTGTTCTGTATGTAATATCAAAATACCTATGTCACCTCTCACGATATGTAGAAATGAAAAATTCTATGTCCTATTGCAGTCTTTCGGGGAAATATCTGTGCTACAATGGTTCTATGATAATTTTTAAAATACAAATATCTGTGTTGTTATAACTGACTTTCTGCAATGTTCGGAACGATTTGATACATTCTGGCTCTACAAAATGCGTTTGGTTTATCGCAATTTCTATACCAGGTTTATTTTCTAGCAACGTATTAACAATATTTGAAATCTTTATTGGTCTTAAAGAGGGGTCCAAATGCAGATGTAAAATGAGGAAGATATTTTTAGGTTATAATTATAAAGAACCCTAACAAAATTACCGTAAATCATAAAATTCTGCGCGTAAGCGAGTGTACATCATCCATTATCTCTGAATATTTAATTTAGCCTGCATTGTTCAGGGCACATGACCTGCCCAAACGGCGCGACGAGCCAAAAATCCTTTACGTTCCTATTCACGCAATAAATAGACCATTATTCCGCTCGCTTTGTTGCTCCGTTGTTTTTAATTTCATTTTGTTGCGCGTAACGGAACGTAACAAAATGGCCGACCGACGGTTTCTGACGAGTCACGTGGTTTTTATTAGACGTATTGGAAATGTTTGTATTGAATTTGTTTATTGTGTGGGTGTTGTTCCCGAATGAAATTAATGGCAGACAACAATGTTTAAAAATTAATACACATTCTGTAATATTGGAAAGGAAGACAATTTATGACGCTTTCGTGTAAATTCTATTTTGTTCTAACAGAACACAGGCATTCATCACGTTTTATCCAATTATTTAGTGTAGAAAATTATTCACTTATAAATTGATTAGCTACTTCTTCCTATATTTTCACTTTGTCATTGAACCAATCTACTATTTGTAGTTGTTAACTAAGAGCATACCATGACAATTTATAAAAGTATGAACTTAGTTTAGCTGCCAAATATTATGTAATTCAATAATATGTGTATTCTTTATGAATTTATCGTTCGCTTTAACGGTGAAAGAAAACATTGTGAGGAAACCTGCACATCTGAGAAGTTCTCTATAGGAATTTCGAAGGTGTGTGAAGTCTACCAATTCGCACTTAGCCAGCGTGGTGGACTAAGGCCTAATCCCTCTCAGTAGTAGAGGAGGCCCGTGCTCAGCAGTGGGCAAGTATATAAAACAGGGCTGCTATTATTATTATATATTATTATTATTATGTAATTTTCGGATTTGTGATGTAGTGGTCGTCCTCCTTTCCAATACATACAGTAACTTCTGTACACATTTTATTAATAACAATAAGTACTCCGCGTGGTGGTCTTAGGCCTAACCCTCTTAGTAATACAGGCGAAGGGTCCATATAATCCGATTCCTACCGGCTTCCCTTTCGTAATTTGTAAAATATAATTATCATAAGACTTTGCAGACCGAATTTATGTAGTTGCGGTTGCATGCATTTGCGCACCCCGCGACCTTTGATATTAGGGAGTGAGAATCCCGAGACCGAATTTATGTAAATTATTAGTACTTTATGTCGTGACGGGTGACCTTATGGTAAAATTCACCCATCGCCACTGGTATAGGCTCGTGTCTAGCGGTGCGACAGTATACATATAACTGAAGAAATAAGAACGCAACCTCCTTGTTAATGTAAATTATTGTGAATGCAGAGGTTTCTTTAAAAAAAAACTGTACTCACTGTCTTCTTTCATGATTCAAGTCGTGTAATTTCTGATAAAAACTAACTCCGTTTATATACGATAATTTATTATTTTATCAATAAATTAAACTTGGATCATAATAAGCATTGAAATCACGCAATAATAATATCATTATAAGCTTGGATTACTAGCATAAAAGAACTGAAATAAGTATTAAGGCACAACAACGAAGGCGCAAACAATACGAATATCCATAATATTGTCACTTTTCATTGTTTAATAAACTAAAGATGGAGTTATTTACAAATAACAAAGGATTGTAAATTTACCTGGTTTACTTTGTGCTAAGGTTTAAACGTATTGTTAAGATGTTTTTAGCCGTCATTTTGTAGTTCCTGTGAACGTTTTTAAGGAAAATAATTACGTTTCTTTTGATATTATGAAGTATTCTAAAAGAAAGAGGTTTATATAGAAAGATTCGCATGCACTGACGAAGTTGTAAACAATCAAATAAAATTAATGATCATTAAAATGAAGTCACTACTGAGTGCGGCAGTTAATTTCTAGCTAATTAGTATTAAATTGATGACAGGATTTAAACATATTAATGAAATTTTTGATTACATTTTTTTTTATACAATAACGCCAAAATGATCCTACTACACCTGATGGTAAGTGAAGTGGGGTCCAATAGAATGTCGACTGACGAGAGATGATTACCCCTCGACAGTCGACACAATTATGACGGCTTAGCAACCAAATATACTGGAACAGGATATACACAGGCTGATTTCAGAATGCGACACACTTACGAAGGCCACTATGGCGGGTTTTAACACCTTATGTATGGTTGCTATTCGGGTAACAGTGAAAGAGCATAGAGCGTATTCATACATTTTACCGCAGTTATGTAACATGGTTAGGAAATATCTAACTATTATAGTCATTTGCAAGTAAATATTTCTATGATTATATAGAGCGGACATTGGGAGGATTATCATACAGAAATTTTGCGCTTATTCGATGGTTACTTAATCTACCGTAAAATAGCAAAACACTAATAGAAAATACTTCATCATTTTTCCACATCATGATTTGGAAAAATGATGAAGTATTTTCTAGCGATTGCTAATATTCGAATTAATGTATATATATATTTTTTTGTATTAATATCTAAGGACGCTGTGACATCTTGTCATACGGACATTTGGAATAAGATAACGACTTATTACCAATTTGTAATAAATAACATTTGGAGCAATAATTTGGCCCGAACGTTCAGTCTATAACTATATAGTTTAATGTCTTTGTTTGCAAGTCTATTCTTTCGTTAATCTTTTAAGTTCCATCCTTTTGATCCATTCTAGACCCTTCTATAGCTCTCGGAGCATTTTAACGTAACCCTTACGAATTTTTTACCTCCTTGACTTACCTTTCTGTATTCAACAAAAGGATTAGCGATCTTTAAACCAATATGTTTTCAAATATTATGATTTTTTTTTGTGGTATGGCCTTAAATTGCATTGTATTTAGGATTAAAATTTGGACAATAATCGTAATTGTTCTGAGGTTGTTGCAAGTCTTGTTTACGAAAGGCTAGCGTGCGAGTTAATACAGTTATTAGTGTAGATACATAGTTATTTAGACATTGAACGAATTAGTATATCAGCTGTTCAATAAACGATCCCAATCTCAATATTTAATCCAATTCCGAGAATGGACCAATCAAAACAGCTCATTTGCTAATATGTTAAAAAACAATTTGATTGGTCCATTTTTGAGATAGATCGAAAAAGCGATGGGGTCGTTTATTGAAAATGGCGGATAGTAGTAGCTTTAAACTGCTTTACAACTAAAACAGAAAAAAATATATGATGCAATTCTTTTAAATGAATAGCTTTTTATAACCATTGACATTTTTAATATACTCAGTAGGAAATAGAGTATTTTTTCAAAATTTAACTAAATAAAAAAAATATTTAGGTTTTATCGAATCGTATAATTATTATTATACGATTTACACGTTTTTGTGCACGGTATAGTGACTTCACTGCACCTGATGATAAGTGAAGTGGGAGTCGCTACCCTCGACAGTCGCCACAATTATGCCGCCCTGTTGAAACCGGCTTATCTGACACACGTCCGTGGGGCACTATGGCGGGTTTTAACACCTTGTATATAAAAAAAAATAAAATAAAATAAAATACTTTATTTATCACGTAGGCGAACAAAGTTGCACTTATGATACGTCAAAACAAAGAATAAGAATAATTATTATTTCTAAACAACTATTAAAATTACTTATATAACTATGGACATTTTAAAATAGGGATAAAGTTTATACAAAAGACAAGGTACAAACCGAAGTAACCAGCTCGGGCTGGCAAGTAGGGGCAATTAGAAGGGTAACGCGTCGCGATCCTCACCGGCGAGGACATGAGCCCTAACCTAGCTAACCTACCAGCCTTTCACTAGCTACCTAAGTGATGACTACCCGAAGAAGAAAGGCAGAAAGAAACTCCGGGCTTTCTTTTTTGTCATCAATTGTTCTAATGTTAAAATATATCCCACCACCAGAAAATCTTACGATAATCTCACCACTTGACTGTCAATTGTCAAGCAGCCTTTTGAAGGCGATTTTAATGGTCTGAAATAAGGTCTATTTTTGTTAATAATTTTTTGACAACCGGCCAATATTATTATTGAATTACTTGTCGTTTTTCTATATATAAAGTAGTTCAACTCATAATTAATTTTAGTTTGAAAATAACCAGGCAATTCACAAAATTGATATCTACCATTACGATTTTAAAAGGTGTTTCAACGTATTCTAATCATTTATATTTATTGTAACAGGAAAAAGAACGTACTTTCGAAAATAGTCATACCAAGACTTTCTGCAAGCATACGTTACATATTGTCGGAGTTAGAAGAGAAAGAAAGAGAAGAGATATTCCGTCTTAAACGCGTGAAGCAGAACAAAATAAAGGCACTAGAAGAAATGGAAGAGGTTGGTGCCGGGGAGAAGACCCAAGTTATTGACAAGGTGTCAGAAGTGAAGATAAAGTCTGAAGGGAAGCCAGCAAAGGGACCAGTTGCAGCAGCGCCTCCCGCTGCGGAGGGCGGTGACCCTCTCGTTGTTATAAAACCGCCAGTAGCCGGCGAAACTGGTGATGCTTATAAATCAACTCAACAGTTTCAAACTGTAAAAACTGAGAAGGAAAAGGAAGGTTTGCTAGATGTAGAAAAGGTAGATTTGCAAGGGATAATTGAAGACACCGGTATGCTTAAGGAAAAAATGGGGATTCTTGCAGTGCCTGAAACGAAACCAGAAGTTTTAACTGGCATACCTGAAGCATCTTTAGATGAAACTAAGGCACTCAGAGAAGGTGTTACCGAAGATAAAACTTCAAAAAAGACTACAAGTTCGAGTGAATTATTATCGCACTCAGATACAGGAACTGACACTACAGAGTCTAAATCATCTGCACGTAAATCAACTGAGGTTATATTAACGGATCGCATTCAAGAAACTCAAGAAAAAGTAATTGAAGCAGAAAAATTAACAAAACCTGCTGCAGATGAAAAAAATGAAAAGTTTTCTTCTGAAACTCCAAGAGCACCAAATGTTTCGGAAACGTCGGAGGAAGAAGAGACATCTACAACTTCTAACGAAGCAGCTATCCCAGCAAAATCTGATCCATCAATAGATAAAATAACACTATCTGCAGATCTACCAAATGACACTTCGCTTGAAACATCAACTCTCACTGAGTTATCATCCAATCGTGAAATTGGAGAAACTAAATCTGCCTTAAAGGCAAAACCACCCATATCAGGTGTAAATATTATTGACGCTGAAAAGAATTTTACTGAAAAAAGCGCTTCATCAGAAATATCTGATCCAATTGCACTGCCAGAAGCAACTAAATTATTTGAAGACGCAATTTCACCCGAAACTATTTCGTTTGAAAATTTAAAACAAGATAAAACTAATGTACCTCCAGTTGACGACACAGCGTTGCTAAGCGAAAGACCTAGTATGAGTCCACCAGAAGTTTCAAAAACTGAAACAACAAAATCTAAGTCATCCGTAAGAATCAAATTGCCCTCAACATCTTCAGATGAAACTGTTCAAGAACCTCAAAATAAGGAGTTGAAAACATCGGAGGCAGAAACTGCACCTAGTGAATATTTACCATCTAAAACTAGTACAGAAGCAAAACAGCCTGTAGAGGTGCAAGAGAAAATGACTGAAGGATCAGTTGAAAAGTTGGGTGAGGGCGACAATCAAATGTATACAGGTCAGGGTCAAACTGATATGGACAAAACAAGAATAGAAAATGAAGTCAGTGTAGAAGGAATAGTAGATGCGGAACCTTATTTCGAAGTAGCTACGGCGTCTAAAGAACGTTTGGAGAATGTCGATTTGCCTGAAAGACTAAAAGAAGCTATTTTACAAGATATAGAACCCACAATATCGAGGGCAACAACATCAGACGACACAAAATATTATTATGAAGAAGCTGATATAGATTTGGACGAAACTGATATTGATATCAGCACATCAAGACCGCCAAGTTCTAGTAAAGAAAGAGACAAGACCAAAGAAGTGGAAGAGGCTGATCCAGAAGAACAAGGCGATGATCCAAACAATGATAAAAAAGATAAGCCATCTAAGAGTTCAGAAGATAAGAAACATTGAACTGGAAAAGAAATTTCTAGAATAAACACCTTTACAAATGATAAATAAATGGAGTTTGTTACCTCGAAATTTTAAGTTTGTTTTATAAAATATATTTCGGACAAATCAATTTTAATGTCGTAGTTTGTGTACATTATTTTATTCTAAACTTAAATGAATGTTTCTGAGAAAATTATGTAGTGTGAAGTGTTACTGCAATTGTGTTCTTTTTAGAACATTTCATGTATTTAATATATTAAGTGTTACAATGTTAATTTCTTCGAACTAATGTTTTTGTGTAATGAAGTTACCTTCTGGTTCGCAAATGCGTAGTTAAAAGTCTATGAAACATCATCTTAGCAGCAAGAAGAATTGTTTATGTGCTCTCCTAAATTATATTGTCTGTTATTTATTGTTAAATTTATTAGTGTAATTTATTTTGAGTTTACTTAATTTAATTTTAAATTTAATTCCAAGTGTTATGTGACCTTTGTTATTTAAATTTATGTTTGCTTTATGTATTCAATATTGTAAAATTATAAAGTTTAAAATAAGAACATCATTTTTATTCTTAGACGAAAGTAAAGTATTTCAAAATTATGAATCAAATCATTAATGTAGCCTTCTAGAGCTTGTTATATTTAGCCTTTTCTTGTCTGGAAGAGATCGCTTTTAGAGATAAGACCGAGCGAAGATTGTTGCACGTATTAAAAAAATAAGTATTTATTTCGCTGTATGTGGTGTACTATAATCTGTTTTCATTCATTCATTCACTCATTCATTCAAATGTATGTATGAAGGTAGATACGTCAAACATAACAAACAGATTTCTAATACCTTCGAAATTCTTATACAACATAAGTGATTAGTTTCTTCACGATGTTTTCCTTCATCGTTAAAGCTATTTGATATTTATCACAGGTTAAACCAACCCGCGTATCTTGATCAAACATTTGTCAATCCGGTGCATATCGTTTATCGCTATTAGTCAATCATCCAGGGACGAGAACGGACCCCAAGTTTCCATTATTGTCCGGAAAATTTCTCGATAGCTGGAGCCTAACAAAAGATGATTATGATTGATTGATGCCAGTTGACAGTGCGCTGCTAATGGCGTCGAGGTAGGGATGGGGTAGTCGATATTTTTATGCGTGAACCGTTTATCGACAATTGATAGTAATCTATCTGTTTTATTTTTTTTTTAAGATTAGAATACCTGGTAGTCTATGCAATAATCTGCGTCGAGATATCTATCAAAACCCCGAGAGCGGTATCTTTGATGCATTCGAGATGGCTATTCGTTCTTTTGGTAAGAAGAGCCTAATAAGAAGACTTCAAACTGAAGGACTTCCTCGGCATAAACGGCAGTATAAATTGAATATACTATACCCATATTGTCATCTATCTCGAGATTTCCAACTGTTGCTGAAAGCAATTTAATCACTCGAACTGAAGATGCTACTTAACGCTACATTGAAAGAAGAGTCATCAGCCATATCAATATAAAGCAATGTTTTAATCATAGAATTATGCATTTATAATTAAAGCTATGCAAAATCAAGTAGCTATAGAAATGGAATCAAATTAGTTTACTCAAAAGTAACGAACGAAATAATAATAAATGTCGTTGGTACGGACACAATATGGCTTCAGAATTATCATTTAAAACTCGACAAAAATAAAAATCTTGGGCATACAATAAGTTGCCTTGTGCTATGGACTTCACAACATGGCGACGTCTTTCGAAAATATTCTTTTGAAAGTTGTGAAAATTTGTTAAAGGATGACTTTCCGAGGCCCATTTAATTAACTGTACTTTGACATGAAATTCGAAAAGCGGGATCTATATAAAATTAAAAGAAATATAAAAAGCGTTAGTATTTCGAACGTTTTAAGGAATCGCCAATGCAACCATTACAATAAAGTTGAAAGTCGAATGCAGTAATTGTTTTCATTTGCAGCCCCGAATAGGTTATAGTATTCTTTGAGCTGACCATAGGTAATGCTAAAATATTTGACAAAAGGATTTAAAAATTAAAATTTACACAAAGGTTAAAACAATCTATATTCTTTATCGATATCTCGCTACGCCGCCACTAGGCCGCATTTACGACCACAAAAAGAAATTGGGCAATCTCTTTAACTGTGCAATGATATTTCAATATTTTTGTTACACCGTTTTTATCATTGTATTTTTTATAAAGGTTTTCGTATAGATTTTTTATTAAACGTGATGTGTTGTAAAAGTGGGTGTCATGTTTTACTATCACATGATGACGATGCTTGCATTAGACAGTCCTAATGTGCCTTGCTAAATTCTATGAGAGGCACGTGGGAGAACGCGAGAGTGGGCCAACCAAGGCATAACTAGAGCCATAGAAAAAGCCTTGCGCTTACCGGGGCTTCGCGTGATATACTGCTGTGCTAAGCTTAAAAGGGGTATCTCAAAAAAATATCAAATTCTTGATTTTAATGACGTCGGATAGCTTAAAAAAATACCCATCCAATGAACTCACCTAAATAACGGCATCTTGTTTAGAACTTGTTAAAAAAACTTTAAGAGTTTCTCTATTTCAGTTTTACATACAAAACTATATTTACAAAACTTCGATTATCTTGGAATAAGGTTTCCCCGACATACCGCTTTTGTGCTTAGCACGGCTGTACAGGCCTTTCGTTAAATTCGGCGACCATTTTTTATTCCTCCTGCCGTTTGCCCCCTCTCTCCCCACTAGAGATAATCCATAGTTACCTACGCTAATATGCCCAGAGGCCATTTACAGCACAGGAGTTCTAAGCAACTTATACGGCTATGAAGGTATAATACAAATCACTTAATGACTTACTATTAAAGTGTTTTGTCTTAGTAACTTGTAGATTAAAGTTCTAAGCTGCCTTGCAATGAGACTTCAATGGAGAGTCAGTACAACATATTGCAAGTTACAAAATGTATGTTAGTTGTTACAATTTGTTTAGTTGTGTTGTTTAATATTAAGAGACATCAAAAAAGTTTAATAACTAGTGATAAACATTAGGATTAATCTAGGGCAAACTAGTGAGAAGACCCGATCCCAAATAATGAGAATAAGGTTGGACAAACAAGAATTAAATTTCCTGTTATAGGTTTTAGTGGAGTGAATTTCCATTCGTTTATTAATAAGTCTGTAGTAACGTCATAGCAAAGATGATATTGTTGGCTGTTCTAATAATAATTCAGTTCTGCTTTCGTAATAACTTTTATTATTCACTTTGTAAAATTTTAAATTTATTGGTAACCACTTTATAATATGATGTTTACTGTACGACACTTCAACCTCGAATGTGCGTGTTCCCATCGTTAGTTTTCGGGAGAGCCTCCATGAATGGATAAATGAATGAATGATTGAATGAATTAATTAATGAACATTAAAAGTCAATACACTGTCTGATATAATGTGAACACGCACATTAAGGGGCATATATTTTCTTACAAAACAAACAAAATAAAATAGTAATTATAATAAATTCTAACAATATATAGGTCAAAGTACTTATATTTCACATATTATAAACAAGCCTATCTAAAACCAGGTAAATTAAAATGTTTTTTATATTACCTCATTAATTCGAAATTTCTAGAAAACTTTAACGCGGCACAGGCTTAAGAGGCGGAATTCAGAACTGTTACAAACTCCAACAGGACTCGGAAATCCTTTGCCGTTTGACGTAAATACGTTTATCGGACAAAGTTACGGAAGAAATAAACCTGCGGTGGCTTTAATGATGATAAATATACATTGATGTTGCAGGTTAATGAACTATGACGATACTGAGGTGCAGGTAAATGAGATTTCAGTTTTTGATTCAAATAACTTTTGAAATTTCTACTCGATATAACAAATACTCTCTTCACGCGTATGTTCTTGAAAGGGCAGGCAGAGGTTATAATCAAGGCACCCACTTTTCGCCGTGTTTTCTGTTATATGATGTGATAGGGTGGGAGCCAATCGCCATATTGGTCACAAATTTGAGACTCCGGGCTGATACTGAGCAGAAAAACCTAATAACACCTACCTCGACCTGGGAATAAAAATAAATACATTTGAAAATGTATATAATAGCAGGTATGTCATTTGCTAGGTGTAAAAGTTTAGTTCTTCGGTACCTTGTCTCAGAATATTTGTAAATGACTAATATTTTCTTTATATCTTTATTCTAATATACATTGTCGTGAACTATAAAAGATATCTCGCCCCCGGGTGGGCTCGAACCACCAACCTTTCGGTTAACAGCCGAACGCGCTAACCATTGCGCCACGGAGGCTCTTAATAATTCCAGCTTATATTCCCATCTGCTGAAATATAGCAGAATGAATGAGTTATCTAAACTCCTTTTCTTTGAAAATTTAAACAGTACCATACTTAAAAACGGATTCTTCACTTTTCCTTTTGATCTCATTAATTTTGAAAACAGTTGAACCGATTATAACTAGCCTTTCCCATAAAGGTAACTGACTCCATGAGGTGTAACTTCGACTATATTCACTCCAAAATATTAAGGATTTCCCAGAAAAATATAACATTTTACTAATGAAGATTTTTTTTTTATTTTTTACTGCTGTCCATTGCATTCCGGAAAAAGAATTACACGGCCAAAGCCCTAAAAGCTATGATATAATTGAAGCCGAGAAGAGCAAGTTCCTCGTCTGACGCGCCACGCTTGTCGATTAATTCGCAACGCCACTCACAATTTTGAATTAAAGTATTGCATAGCATTGTGTAACGTATTGATCGTCATTTTGATTAATTAAGGGTCTTTATAAATATTTTTAATCAGAAATTAATTATATTTTCTCTTTGATACTCAAAATTATTAAATATTCGAAAGAAAGTGGCTTAATAATGTAGCTACGAAATTTATTGATAACCAGGTGAATGAGAAGCCTCATAATCCATTTAATTTTAATTTTCAATACTTTAAGATTATTCAAAAAAGTACTAAAATAAAATCTTAATTGAGTTGTACTGTAATTTCTCTTGATACAAAATGAAACCAAGATTCAAGACACCTTCTACGCCGTTATGAAAAATAAAAAATACATTTAAATAATCTATATTTCAAAATGGCGCACAAAGCCCGCCAAAGACGTCACCCGGATTCCATTTTCAAAAACAATACCCATTTCTCAAAGAATCGTATTCTTTTGTCATACAAATATGCTCTCTATACCAATAATTTTAAAGAATAAAATCCCGTGTATGTTGTAACAAAGATTATTATAGCAAAATGACGAATGCGTCAAGCGACATGCGCGAGAACAATTGCTTTAGTGTTCGCGAGTTTGTTGATGTGTTTTGTATTTGACGTTTCGACAACGTGGCCTAAATGGGGTGACCATAGTTCGGCAATATTGAAAATGTTGATACAAAATTGTATTCGCTTTAAATTAAAATGTGTTTTGTTTGGTATAAAATAAACATTTAAAAAAGACTTCCTGCTTTCCATGTTGGATTAGTTATTATTAAAGCATAGAAAGCATAAGTCTTGCTAATAAGTCCACCAATTAATTATACATAGACAAAGAAAACTGAACAACGAAGCATTATTTTAATTGAACTTTACTTAATCCCTAATGTCTAGCACATAAATTACTCTGAATCATTTAGCATCAAAGTTAATTTAAGTATATTAAGAAAATCATGAAATATATTGAACAGGTAATCACCCAAAGTTAATAAAGGTATTAAGGTAAGGTATTAAAGTTTTAATTTGAATAAAAATTAAATCATAGAATTAGAGAAAGGAGACAAAATAAGTCATAACTTAAAACTGTATAATATAAAACGCTTGTAAGCGTCGATAGCCTAGTTAAAACGTGTGGAACGGACTGCCGAGACGCATGTTCAAATCCTAAGGGCACACACCTCTGAATTTTCTTAAAAATTATATGTGTATTCTTTACATCGCGAGTAAACCTGCATACCTGAGAAGTTCTCTATAGGAATTTTAAGGGTGTGTGAAGTCTACTCGCACTAGACCAGCGTGGTGGACTAAGGCCTATTCCCTCTCAGTATTAGAGAAGGCTCGTGTCCAGCAGTGGGATGGTATAATACAGGGCTAATATAATTATTAAGAAAATCATGCGATACCTATATTGAAATCAACCAAAGTTATTCTAATGTAAGGTGAAATTGTTGACATGAATAATATTTTTTTTCGCCGCCAAAAACCGCGTTATGCCTACCGTTACTTGGGAGGGTGAGAGGAACGGTTATGTTGGTTTCACCGGTCTTACGGCCCAATGTCGACACTCTGGAGTATAACATCATCCGAGCAAGCATTACACCGAGTCCTTAACCCCTGTATACTCCACACCGGCATTCCAACCAAAACCCGCGGTGGCCTTCAGCGCATACGGACCCGGGGATGAATAAACATGCAATTCTAAAATTAGAGAAAGGAGACATCAGTCATATCTTATAACTAATATAAACTTGGCAGTGATCGTAAACGACAAAACAATGGTCGAAGTAGCCGAACACGGTACCTACAGATTTAATATTTTATAATAAATTTTACAACCCACGACGTACAACTTCTGTGTACTCAAAGAAACAATGTCGCTGCTTGTACGACATACATACATACTTATTACTCATATGTAGATTTAAGTGGTGATAGCCTAGTTGGTTGTGGAACGGACTGCCGAGACGAATGTCCGCAGGTTCAAATCCCAAGGGCACACACCTCTGAATTTTCTAAAAAATCATGTGTGTATTCTTTATGAATTTATCGTTCGCTTTAACGGTGAAGGAAAACATCGTGAGGAAACCGGCACATCTGAGAAGTTCTCTATAGAAATTTCGAAGGTGTGTGAAGTCTACCAATCCGCACTAGGCCAGCGTGGTGGACTAAGGCCTAATCCCTCTCAGTACTAGAGGAGGCCCGTGCTCTGCAGTGGGCAAGTATATAATACAGGGCTGATATTATTATTATATTTAAGCTAGTTACTTCAAGAAAAACGTGATCTTAGATTTAAGCAAAACATATCTATGTATAGGCATCACACGTAAAGTATAGCATATAATACTTCAAATCTTTCGCCTATGATACAGGCTGTGCCTAGTGTCGTGTAGAGGTAGAGTTTAGTCGTATGATCTCAATTTAATAGCATTAGTATGGTACCACCTAAAAGTTATTTGTCTTAGTTTATAAGGAAAATTGTATGTTCGGTAAATTTGATAAATAAAATAAAATTTACTTTCTTTAGGTTTTTTTACGGTGTTAAAATTCAATAAATCAGATTATTATGAATATGTTCATTTATCTATATTCTGTTAGACAAAGCTTTTAATATGTTTCTTTAGTTTAATGTTTATACTGTTTTAATTCATTTTAGATAAATAAACTATGTATTTACCGCGTTTCTAATGAAAGACTTAAAAAAGCAAGAGAAATACGTGATATATTCGTTAATATAAGCTATAATTTTGTTATTAGAATATCACTCTTACTATCAGGTAATAAGTAACCACAAATTTAAAGCAGCAAAAAAATAAAAAAGCAAGAAAATACATTATATGTTCGTTAAGGTAAGTAATTTATTTTGTTATTAAAATATCACTCTTACTATTAAGTAATAAGTAACTACAAATTTAAAGCGGGTAAATACTTATCTCAACTGTAAAAACAAAAGTAATATAAGTTCATTAACTATCCGTTAATTTTTTTGTAAATTTAAACATGCAAAATAACCCTTATTTAAGACATAACTGTAATTAAACAGTAAACCAAAACTATACATAACGGGTTAAAAACACCGACAAAGTATTGTGAATATTATTTTATGACTTTGGCAATGAGCGGCCATGAAACCAAAGGGTTGGGTTGTAAAATTAATTGAAAACATCCCTTTTGGGTTATAAAATGTCGCCGTTAAGGTAAACTGTTTCAAAATCTATACGAATTGACGTTTGCTATTTTGAAACAAAGGTTTGTTATATTGACGTATATTCTATAGACACGATACATATAAACTACTAGCGACCCGCCCCGGCTTTGCACGTGTGCAATGCTGATACTAAGTACACTACAGAAAAACTGTGAACGTTGTATATAAAAACATAGCGGCCCGCTCTGGCTTCGCACGGGTATAACATAACAAAATAACAGTATTTTCCACCATTTAATGGATGTTATTATACATATAAACCTTCCTCTTGAATCACTCTATCTATTAAAAAAACCGCATCAAAATCCGTTGCGTAGTTTTAAAGATTTAAGCATACAAAGGGACATAGGGACAGAGAAAGCGACTTTGTTTTATACTATGTAGTGATTTGTTCAAAACCTGGAGTTAGAACTAAAGTTCGCTGCAGCGCTAAACATCAATCGTCGTATAACCAAACTTTTCAAACGTGCAGTGCTAAAGCGCTTTAAATAGAGTATAAGTAAAATGGCAACCAATACAGAATTGCAGTATACAGTTGAACACAGTGAGTGTTCCTATTAGTGCATATTCAAAACCGTTCAGTAGTTCCAAAGATTAGACCCCACAAACTTACGAATAAACTCATAAACTTTTTCTCTTTATAATATTATAATAAAAAATCATATCAGCCCTTTATTGTATATATACTGCCCCGTTGCTGAGCACGGGTCTCCTCTACTACTGAGAGGGATTAGGCCTGAGTCCACCACGCTGGCGTAGTGCGGATTGGTAGACTTCACATACCCTCAAAATTCCTATTGAGAACTTCTAGGATATGCAGGTTTCCTCACGATGTTCTCCCTCAACGAAATTTGTATATTTATAATATTAGTATAGATTATATCCAATTAGAGTAAAAAAGGCATTAGCTATGGTTCTGGTAGCAATCAAAGCATTGTCTCATGATATCTCAGAGCCCCTCCTCGTATTGTGAGGACGATTACTTATTAGGTAAGGTCCGCAGTTCCCCGGGTCAGATTGGGGCTTAATGCGAAATCATAAAAGGATAAAATCACGGACAATGATTTTGAAGTTCAATGAAAGGCTGACTTTCAATTAAAATATGATTTATCGCGGTTCTCAAAGGAGAAACATAAAGACTCCGTTTCAAAGAATTAAATCAATTTATCGCCCCCGGGTGGATTCGAACCACCAACCTTTCGGTTAACAGCCGAACGCGCTAACCATTGCGCCACGGAGGCTCTTGTCTATCCTTCTTAAACTTTCCCTTAAAATATTAGAACAGGTAATGAAGAATTAGAAAGCTATTACATTGAACTCTCTTCACTCTGAGCCGAGATTTTTAATTCTTGACTTGCCCATTCATTATTTTGGCCACAATGCTTTTTAAACCGGAACACAACAATAGTAGCCGTTTGGCACGTTATGTTATGTCTATTGCTACCGCCAAGAAACAGTGTCCGTGCACTATTGTGTTCTGATTTGAAGGTCATTTTAGCCAAGGTACTTATTGGGCATTATGACGTACACGTAAATTAATAACATTAATGTCTCAGGGAGACGAGGGAACTGGAGTGCCACGCAGTACTTTGCTATTCACATTTTTGTTGCTACTGCTAATGGGTGGTTGTAACGCTTACCATCAGGCAAACAGCAAGCTCGTCTAGTTGTAATAACTGCCCATCTTAAGTCCCGTATACGAGAAACCTAGATGACTTAGTCCTGTATAACTCAGTATCGCTCTTAAGTGCAAATCAGCTGAGCTGTTGTCACTTAAAATTTGTATCTTAAGATACTTGCTTTTAAACACCCATAATAAAACTGGTTAAAATTATATCTAGGCCACAATGCGTGACGGATTTTGACAATTGAGTTATGTTTGTCAAATAGTGCTGACTCAGTTGAGTACAAGCTCTTAAATGCCAACTTAAGCTTTGTTTAATAGTTCAATACATAATCAGTCTTACTTATAAACTTGCTTTAGCGTTAAGAGGTGGTTAAGAATTGCTTAAATAGCTGTCCGGTTTCCTAGTTTAAACCTTATTAAAAGGCAAGATGGAGGGTTTTGACTTACAGCTGATCGAGTAAATTTGTGTTTTTACTAAGCATATACTTGAGATTCTACTTAAAAGTGACATTGATGCTGCCAAAAGCAACTCTAAACAGTAGCAGTAACGATGAAAACAGCGAACGGAATGCCCATTTCGTAACCTGACTACAGACAGTTCGTGGAACGTGACGTAAACGTCAGCTGTTTACTAAACATTATGAGAACCGACTTCGTCACACGGCAGGTTAACTGACTGTGATCTTCGTGTGTGGGTTACGGTTTCAGGTATGTTTGAACTTTGGTCTGTTATGCAATATTAAGTCTAAATAACAAACAAATAAAACACACAACACTTTATCCCTGAATAATTAGGAAGACATAGCGGCGATAGCTTACTTGGTTGTGGAACAGACTACCGAGACGAATGTCCGCAGGTTCAAATCCAAAGGGCACACACCTCTGACTTTTCTAAAACATTATGTGTGTATTCTTTGTGAATTATTGCTTGCTTTAACGGTGAAGGAAAACATCGTGAGTAAACCTGCATACTTGAGAAGTTCTCTATAGGAATTTCGAGGGTGTGTGAAGTCTACCAATCCGCACTAGGCCAGCGTGGTGGACTAAGGGCTAATCCCTCTCAGTAGTAGAGTAGGCCCGTGACCAATAGTGGGACAGTATATAATAAAGGGCTGATGATGATGATGGTGATTAGGAGGAGGAGCAAGGGCGCATCTTTCGCCATGTGTGTTTCGTCCCATGATGTGTGGGGACGAGCCTTTCGCCATAACAGACCATATTCCTGACTCTGGCCTGTCAATCATATAAACAAACTCACATCACGCATTTATCACCGGGGTATGCAGAACGCAGCTAGGGCACCAACTTATTGCCAAGTGTGTTTCGTCCCATAATCCGATAGAGGGCGAGTCTATCGCTGTGTCACAAATTCCAGACTCCGGGCAGATATTGAGCACAAAACCCAAATATATCTTTCTCCGACCTGGAATTCGAAACTAGGACCTCAGAGCGCTGCCGTGCCCCACATGCAGTACAACTACGCCACCGATGCAGTGAATCATATAATATGAATAGTAATTCATTCAATAATAATATAAATAACTAATAATATCAGCCCTGTACTTGCCCACTGCTGAGCACGGGCCTCCTCTACTACTGAGAGGGATTAGGCCTAAGTCCACCACGCTGGCCTAGTGCGGATTGGTAGACTTCACACACCTTCGAAATTCCTATAGAGAACTTCCAGGTGTGCAGGTTGCCTCACGATGTTTTCCTTCACCGTTAAAGATAATTCTTTGTGAATTTGTAATTCATTCATTTAGGTCCTATATCCCCTCGATGGGGCAGAGGGCGTCCACAGTCCCTCTCCATTCCGCACGGTCTTGAGTTGCCTGCTTGATTTCGAACTTCCCAACACTTCTCGCTTTGTCGATCACACTGAGTCGCCAAGTTTGTTTAGAAATACTAATACTGTCTCGAAATTGCTTTAAAATGGAAAATAAGTATTTGAACAAGGCTGATTGGGAATAACTACTTAGACTCTCGTGTATAAAAAAAAACTACTACATAATAAATATGATTATAAAAATGAAGATGGAGTTTTCTCTTGCGGGAAGAAAAAGCATTTGTCCGCATCAGGTTCTGGTAGCCAACGCTTTTCTACAATCGTTAACGCTAATAGAAAAAAGAGAATGTGTTTGGGTATAACATATCCTACCGATAAGTTTATCGCTAAGTCATTGTCATACGAAACGTTAACGATTTTAGAAAGGCTACTTGGTTGCGGATATGTTAGCGTTAACGATTGCAGAAAGGCATTTTCGTTATGGGCCTAGTTTGAAATACTTTTACTGAAAGGCATATACACTATGATGGACATAAGCCTCCGTGGCGCAATGGTTAGCGCGTTCGGCTGTTAACCGAAAGGTTGGTGGTTCGAGCCCACCCGGGGGCGAGTTGTAAATCTATTAGAGACCTTAATTTAATACTGGTTTCTTTTATCTTATTTTAAAAGATTTTTTTATTTTGTATATATATTCTTCTTGGTTGAGCTATAAAAATTAAATCGAAATCACTGGAAATTGGAAAAAAAAAATGTTTTTTGATTAAGCACAGTTATTATTATACTGCACATGATATTAATTAAAATAGAGCCTTAGTAACGAGGGAAATGGGATTCCTTGTTAGTTTCTAGCGTTATGCCGGCTTGCGTGGATTTATACTGAATAATCTAGTAGACTGGCAGTTCCAACTTTTTCGGGTACAAAATATATTCAAAAAACTTACATCAACCTCACCCATACATTTTGTAATCAAACTGCAACTTACCACCACCGTAACAAGACATACAATCATATTTTAAATATAAAACAAAACGATCAAAGTAACATTCTAACATTAGCTGTAAAGTTCCACGGCGAACTCCGCCGCCGAAGAACAACCGAACCAACTCAGTTTAATGGGCACAGACCGCCACATAAGTATTCGGGTAGTTTAAAATTAGTAGCAGGCACATATTGGCCAGCTTTTTGGGGGCAATGACCTAAGATTTGCAAGTATGCAGTTTTCATGAATGATTTAGTCCAATCTGGAAGCTGAAGTGTTGGTCGTTTCAAATGTCAGTTAGAATACTTACAAACATTTTAAAATTATACAACGAAACGTCGGAGAGACTTTTCTCCCCTTAGCCCTACCACTACAACTCCTGTAAGCTAGGATCAACAGTGGCACGCATTTGACACCGAGCGGTGAAACTCGGTGAGTCTCAAGGAATACTGGCGGTGGTAGAGTTAATATTGACGGAATCTAAATAATGTATGACAGTTTACAGGTTTAAATAAATTATTTAATTTTATTTCACTAATTCGTCTTTATCCCGCAAAGTAAATAACCAAATAGAATGATGTGGAGGAGTTGGAAAAATGAACCGTCCAATTTTCTCCGTACGTCGGGAGTAATCTAATTTTATTTTATTATAATTAAGTCCATGTTCAGCAGTGGAGATCCTGCAGCTGATGATGATAATGATAATTGGGAAACTAGTAGTAGCTAGTACAATTCATAATAAAGAATTAACTCAAAGAAGGTCAATTACAAGTTTTCACTACTAAATTACACATTGCAAAAATAGAAATACTGTGGTCTATTATTAATACTACTAGTAGCTAGTACAATTCATAGTAAAGAATTATCTCAAAGAAGGTCAATTACAAGTTTTCACTACTAAATTACACAATGCAAAAATAGAAAATACTGTGGTCTATCATTAATACTACGAACGAGCTTAGTAACAAAAGAAAACGAAGAGGTTAAGTGAAAGGAATAAAACACCTAAAACAGGATAAACTTTACCTCTAAACAGTACGGTCTGGATTCAGGAAAATTTCCAAATTCCCGCAACGATAATTTTAGAGCATGCTTTATTTGGTAGCGTTGGTCTGATACTCTTTATCTATGTCTAGGGAAGCTTTTAGTCCAACCTTTTCAGGGAATTTTTGAGAATATTTTTAGACATCTATTCTGTAGGTAAATTCGTCTTTATTTGCGTGGGATAAGGTTATTTATAGTGAAAGATGATTTACGGGTAGAAGGAATGCTTGTAAAGTAATATTAAGAACATACATGCTTTAATTATTTGATTTTACTTCTCTGTAGGTAGCCTGAATTTCGAAAATTTTATATCTGTCAAACATTTTCAAGAATGGTACTGAGCAATATTTTTGGCCATTTATCATGAGCTCCTTGATCTCAACCCTCTTTAAGATATTCCAGTCGCGAAAAAATATGGTTAGAAAAATCCACATAAATTATTTCCCAATCCGAATATCGAACCCACAGCCCATATACAGTAGACCGTCGCATCTAAAAAGTAGTAAGTAAAGTTAAAAATAAATCTCAGGAAAATCTATGTACAGCCACAAAAGTAATTAAACAACTTTAAAATTTCAAAACGGTCCTATACATTTATTTCAATCGAAATATTTTTTCTTTATGTTTTTTTTTTCTTAAAATAAACTAAGCCCTTTAAAGTTTATATAAGCGAAGAAATAGCCATTGTTGATAAAGACAAAAGTTTAATGGCGATTTAAAATTTTGAATTTGCTCGACTACTCTTATGGCTCACACATACAAATCAGAACCTCCTTTCTCGGAAGTCGGTTGAAAGATAGTGCTAATTACGCGACTATATCAGGATATGAGTAACGTATTGGAGGTGGAATGGTGTATTTTTAGCGCGACAATTCGCACATCCACATAAAGCAAACATCACATTATTGCTGCACTAAATGTACTAAAAACATAAAAGAGTGACAATACTTATCATCCACTTCAAAAGCTATGCTATAAAACTATATTTGAATTAGATTCATCAGTATAAAAGTGATCAAATATACTTATATCCAGGTCTTTTTTCACTTCTTTTTTAGCGGCACTTTAATTCTCGAAAGTTAAAATTTCATATATTTCGTTAGATCTCCCCCCCCCCCCCTTTCTTCCTGCACTTTTTAATGTTTTTTTTTGATAATTTTAATTTTCTTTAGGGGCACTGCCCCCGCTGTCTCCCACGAAACACCCCGGCTTATATCTACTATAGGTGAGTATCTACCTACATTACATGAAGTGGAATATTTATTGATGTATTTATATTGTTTTTATTCGTGCATGGAAAAGTGTATTTACTGTACCTAATGGTAAGTGGAGCGGGGTCCAATAGAATGTCGACTGACGAGAGATGATTGCTCTTCGGCAGTAGACACAATTACTGATCTGTTGGAATCGGATATACACAGGCTGATCCGGGAACGCGACACAGGAAGGCCACTATGGCGGGTTTTAACACCTTGTGTACGGCGGCCGCCATCCGGGCGGATACAACACACAAACACATCACGCGGAAAACACATCCTACCGCCAACAAAAGGACAAAGAAAATATATGTTATATTTATTATCAAAACCAAACTCTTCAATGACAGATACGAAATCCAAAGTTAAATATTATCCAATATCTCCAGCTCTACAACACCGACCTAATGGGGCGTCGGTCATCAATAAACGTAACAAACAAACAACGGTTTTGTGTTACTAATGCATTGTGAAATTTTAAACAATGCCGCCGCGCTGAACTTTAACTGACACCGCGTTTGGCTAGACGCCGGGTAATGCATTTGTGAAAATAGTTGTGTTTGAGTTTTTATCTGTGGTCTAAGTGTATATATGTTTTGTCTTTCTACGGGAGGAACAGACATAATCTTTATTTATTCATTTGGGAGATAAACGGAACAAATTATGACTAAAATGAATGAAAATTAAGGTTCTTAATCCAACAGCTTTCACCAATAGGTTACACATACATAAATAGAAGAGAGTAGACGGAAATTAATTAACAATATCAAAAATAAAAAAATATTGAAATCAGAGCGGAAAAAAATAATTAATGTGGAAATAAAATACGTGGAAGAAATCGCTTTGAGACCACTCGTTATTTCTGTGCAAGATCATAACACAGTTCAGCTCTACCTATATCTTACATTTGATGTGTTGATCAAGTAAGCATGCATTCTACAAAAAATCGCCCCCGGGTGGGCTCGAACCACCAACCTTTCGGTTAACAGCCGAACGCGCTAACCATTGCGCCACGGAGGCTCTTGTTCATCATGTCAATAACAGGCGTAGAGACGTTAAATCGCTCTACATTTGCCAGAATTGAGCTTAATGATGTGACGTGTATGCTCGCCTGATTTTAAGTGATATAAATGCCTATCAATAATAGCAACGATAGTCTAGTTGGTTGGAACGGACTGCCGAGACGAATGTCCGCAGGTTCTAAACCAAGAGCACACACCTCTGACTTTTCTAAAATGATGTGTGTATTCTTTGTAAATTATCGCTTGCTTTTACGGTGAAGGAAAACATTGTGAGGAAACCTGCTCACGTTAGAAGTTCTCTATAGGAATTTCGAAGGTGTGTAAAGTCTACCAATCCGCACTAGGCCAGCGTGGTGGACTAAGGCCTAATCCCTCTCAGTAGTAGAGGAGGCCCGTGCTCAGCAGTGGGACAATATACAGGGCTGATATTATAATAGCAATTCTATCTAGAGCTTTATATTCAAAAGCATTGCTTAGACATTTCATTGGTACTTCTTCAGTCAAATTTTTTAAATACAGAAGACCATACTATTCTTTATTGATTTGAATGACGAGACGAGCTTGCCGTTCGCCTGGGAAGGGGACCGCCCAAAAACAGTAGAGTCATCATCCAAAATTAAATTACATAATATTGATCAGTATTCCACTGCGTTCGCCATCCTGAAACATGAGATGTTAAGTCTTATTATATCTAGTAGTTACACTGGCTCCAATGTTCTTCAAATCGGAAAACAGTGACTACACCCTGGTGCTTGCAATTAGACATTCCATGGTACCTCCCCAGCGGGACCCTCTTATACAAAAGACTTACCATACCAAACAATGACTTAATCCATTACATTTTGTATAATTAATGATCCAATAGCACTTAAATTACGTACAGAATATAATACACTGCCAAAGATCGTGTTTGGTTTGCGACATACAAACATACATTAGTGATATAATTTGCATATACGCGTTGAGTTAATATAATTGGTGAACAATGGGGTCATTACATAGCTACTAATTAGCTACTTGAAGGTTGGCGATGATTTTATTCGAATACTAGTTTTTTTCTCGCGATTTCGGCCGAGTAAACGTCCGTTCTTAGGATAAAAAGCGCAATAATAATTGAACTACTTATGAGTAAAATATTTTTCTTGAATTCCAGCCGTAGTTTCGAACTGCAGCGCTAAATTTTTAGATGTATTGATGATGATGATGATTATGGATATTTATGTTTTTATGGCATAAACTGACCAGCAAGTATGTAAATAAGTTAGTATTTTTTAATTCTCCAAGAAAAGTCTTGCCTTAAAGTAAGAAATAAGCAGAAGAAAGAAGACATAAAGTATGGGTATTATCGCTTGCTTTAAATGTGAAGGAAAAAAATCTGAGGAAACTCTAAACTAATTTTGAGGTTATATTATAATGAAGTCTGCCAATCCGCTCTAAGCCAGCGTGATGGAATAAGGCCTTACCCCTCTCGATAGTAGAGGACGCCCGTGCCCATTAGTGGGACGGTAATAATACAGCGCTTAATATGAATTGGGTCACAACTGCCAATCTCAAAGATGATCAGACAAATACGCAGGAGATATTATAGTACATAAGTGTGTGCACAATATACAGGTGCACTCTCTGTTCCTTCACTCATAGTCCAATGAGACGGTCATCGCGACATGACTGGAGAGATCAGGCACTGGACTAATGGTTTGACGTGCTTTCTGAGGTACGGAGGTATCACACCAACTTTTTCACACCGAGTTGCGGCTGAGTAATTTGTAAGTTGGAAAAACCCAGTCACAATTATTTTTGGCCCAACCCGGGAATCGAAGGCAGGACCTCAGCGCGGTAGTCGTTGTCGTATCGTGTACACGATGCCACCGAAGCAGACAAATAATACAACAAAAACTCGGGTAATGAATAATCACTTTTCTTCACACATCTGGTGCAAGTAATTGTATATAGCGGTATGAATTCTCGGAATAATTGTATGAGTAATGTAGTGATGCAATTGTTGAACATTTCATTGAACAAACTGGTTATTAGTACACGTTGTAATGAACTACTTGAAGGTTACTAAGGTTGCCAATATTCGTATTAACGAATGATTATTGGCACAATGTTAGCAGAGGAAAAGATGTTTGTTTTCTTTTTATTACTGCTTTGAATGACGAGATGATCTTGCCAGTTGCCTGATGGTAAACGATACGACCACGCATAAACAGTAGAAACAGCATTCAATACTTTGAATTACAAAGTATTGTTTGGTATTCCACTGCGCTCGCCATCCTGAGACGTGAGATGTTAAGTCTCACTATGTCCAGTAGTTACACTGGCTACAATGTCAAAGGGGTATTATAATGTAAAGGATTACCTCGATGATCAGACGGTTTGGAAAAACAGTCCTGCACACCCTGTCCAACCCTATGTTAACGCCAATATTAGAAATTAACTACATAAACGTCTCATGTGTACCTTTCTACAATTTTTACATTATACTGTGTACAGTTTTAAATGTCCGTGACATATTTTATTTTATATTGACTCATTGAATTATCAATGTATAATAGACAACCGACCGATCATTTTGTTGCATCAGCCTTAAAATTTATAATCAAAATTATATTGACCGAGATCTATGACAAAATATGAAATGAAAATATTATGTTTGTAAATGTAGGCGTATGCACGCTGTACACTGTTTCATAGTTTTTATAATTTTTTTAGTATTATTGTTTTTTCGTTAATTTTTAGTTATTGCTAAATACTTTTATGTGGATTTTCTCCGCACTTTTACGGTGATGTGCGTGTATTAGCTTATATAATTAATCAGACTTTGTATAGAAAAGACTTATTAAAAAAAGATATATTTAATAACAATATTATAAAAGAATGGACAATTGATGACAAAAATAAAGCCCGGAGTTTCTTTCTGCCTTTCTTCTTCGGGTAGTCATCGCTTAGGTAGTTAGTGAAAGGCTGGTAGGTTAGCTAGGTTAGGGCTTTTATTGTCCTCACCGGTGAGGATCGCGACGCGTTTCTCCCTTACTGCTTATTCAAAAATACATATATACATCATTTTATTTCTTCTACCCTGCCAGCCCGAGCTGGCTTCTTTGTTTACTAATTATATTTTTCATTTATTTTATTTTCAATATAAATTGTCTTTGTTTATATAAGCTAATTTAATTAAGTAATAATTAAATGTTCTCATGTACCTTGACTTATCATAAGTGCAACTATGTTCGCCTACGTGATGAATAAAGCATTTTTATTTTATTTTTTTTTTTATTTTTTACAATGTCCTTCTAACCGGAACCCAACATTCACTGCACGCTGGGTGGTAGAAATAGACATTACGGTGGTACCTACCCAGGCGGACTCTCACATATAAGAGACCTACCACCAGTGAATGTGTATGTGGCTTCATTTATTAACGCAATTTGAAATCACTTAATTCGACACAATATGAATGGTAGGACTTATCGCTATATATAATAATAATATGATAATATCAGCCCTGTATTATATACTGTCTCACTGTTGGGCACGGGCCTCTTCTACTGCTGAGAGGGAATACCCTTACTCCACCACGCTGGCCTATTGCGGATTGGTAGACTTCACAAACCCTCGAAAATTCCTAATAGAGAATTTCTCAGGTATGCAGGTTTCCTCACGACGTTTTCCTTCATCGTTAAAGCAAGCAATAATTCACAAAAAATACACACATTTTTTTTAGAACAGTCAGATGTGTGTGTCCTTGGGATTTGAACCTGCGGACATTCGTCTCGGCAGTCCGTTCCACAACCAACTAGGCTATCGCCACTTACCTTGAGGCGAAAGGTAAGCTCCTCTCGTCATTCAAAGCAATAAAAAAATATAGTGAGCATAGTAAAAACTTCTCTATAAACAAAAAATGCAAAAAATACAGTTTAATTCAACAGGAATCGACATCGCCAGCAGGAAACAGGAAGCAACATAAAAATAATAACCTAACACTTTATACCGTACAAAGCTGAACGTAATTGGGGGGTCGTGGTGGGGGTGTACCCCCTCAATTGTGCTCATTACAGGCACACTTTGACGTTCCGTAATAGGATTTGTCAGACGAAACGTGTGTACACGGGTTCTGGCGTTTGTGGGACATGGTTGGAAGTGGAGCAGAATCGGATGACAACGGTTTCGGGAAATGCAGGACACAGGTAATATGTTAATTGATTGGAAAAATTTAATTCGTACTTCATATTTAGGTTAGGCTTATACTTATACTCTATAACCAGAAAAATAATAATTTAAAAATACTTTCATATTATCCCTTTGATTGTTTAAGTTAAATCTAAATTACAATTCATGTCACACATAGAACCATGTTAACAAAGAAGGCCTTTAAGATAAAAAACGACATAATTTATTTAAACCTGTAAAATGTTATACTTTTATTAGATTTCGTCAATATTAACTCTACCACTAGTTCGGTAAGCAATTCGGACTAGAGAAGAACAGGCAAGAAACTCTAGTGTTGCTCTTTTCAAAGTAAAATTAAGATATAGAATACAGCACATGATACAGAGAAAAAAGAAACGTTTTTTTGTTGTTTATTGTAGTTTAGATATATAGTTATTTATAATTAAAATATATTTGGGTACTAAAAATAATTTTAAACATACACAATAATTTCCATTGAATTATTTTAATACGACAATATAAACCAATAAAAATAATCTACCATTTTATAAATTCCATTATACATAACACATGGTCACCTCATTACTAGAAACCGTATCATTGCTAATTACGTAGGATTTATTTCGAAATGCTAATGACATTATTGTTTTTGTCATCCGACGCGGGTAATGACAAAGAGGCATTATCAGACTAAATCATTAACTACTTTACTGGGCTATTAATGATGTGAAAAGATCATCACACTACTGATTTATATATATTTTAACCGACTTCAAAAAATAATAGGGTCATGTTATTTACCGTAAATTGATATTTGTAAAAACGAGTAACCGCCGCGAAGAGGTACTCCTGTTTCTTACTAGAAACTCTACATAAGTCTCTCTAAGACGCTTTTCTATAATCGTAAACGCTAATAAAAAACAGGAAAAATATATGGGAATGACATATCGATAAGTTTATCGCTAAGATATTGTCATTCTACATAACGTTAGCGTTAGCGATTGTAGAAAAGGATCTTGGCTGCGACTTCGGATATAATTACAACCAGCGAACGATGCGTCGGCAAAATTATATAGTCCACATCGTTTTGTTGAACTATAAGTCAAATAATCTCTACGTAGAATGATTTCTTATGTTTAGCGAATGTCTACATTAAAATTAAACTAGTTTTCTGATTTTATCGCGGTTTTAATATTTTACTTTACTTTTCTCTTCTTCTTTCTGGGAGAAAAGTAAAATATTAAAACCGCGATAAAACCCGAATTTTTTTTTAATTTTAATCTCTAAGTAGAGTCTCAAGCAAGCTTACTTACAGTCATAAATACAGTCATGACATAGGGGAATTGGAGAAAATCAAGTATCAAGTATTTTTTCACATAAATATATGAATTGTTACATTGTTTCTACTGTTATTTTATTTACAATTAAGACAGACAGTGTATTACGTATTATTATCGTGTATTGTGCATTAGTAATCTAAAGACTCTTTCTTTTTTCTCAAAGCTCTACTACTTACGATGATTTCTTACTTTTTATCTTCCTAAAAGAAATAGACTATCAGGGATTACACCAAAAGAATTGGTGTAAAAATGACCTTATTTTTACCGGAATATGGTTGTAACTCAATTTGTCCAAAAGTTGCAATCAACGACATTAAACAGTATAGTTAGTTATAAACCGAACATCAAAACTAAATTCAGGCTCCAAAAGTTATTACCAATTGGACATAAGTCGCTGTCTTATTTGAAATGTCCGTATGACGATATCACAGCGTCCTTAGATATTAACACAAAAAATACAGAAAATATGCTAATATAAACATTAAAAACGTGCAAACCAGATGGAAAAAATGTGAAGTATTTTACATTGGTGATTTGCTATATTACGGTAGTTTGAGCTCAATATTTTTGTATAACAATCTTTCTATGTCCGCTCTATATAATCTTAGGACTCTTTGGTTGCAATGATTTTCCTGGCAGTTATCAAATTTCAATTACTTAGAGATACTACATAGAGATAGAAGAATATTGTACAAGTAAATGTTCATTGAAAGTAAAACGGTTTGCGATTCAAAAACGGTTATCAAACCTATTTAAGTATTGCATTTTAGTCCCAGTATTTGATCAACAATATTACTGGATAACGCCTCACAAACAAAACTAAAACCATTGTATATGTACTACGTACTAGATTTGGTGTTCCGAACATTCACTGTGTTCAACTTAATTGAACTGCAATCCATTCAAACTGACTTTAGTATGGTCAATATTGACAGCTTGTGGTTGTGTATGGATTGGCGCTCATAATATAAGAACACGAGTCTAAGTGTAAACCTGGATTTGAATAAAACATATTAGTCAAATAAGTAAAATTATTTGTTGTTCAAGTGAATAAGTTGGTTATAACTGTGACGTTTTAATTGCTATTTTAGTTCAGATTTTGAACAAATAGTTATATGGACGTTCGTGTCTATGTAATATACGTCAATGACCAAAATTCAATATGGCATCAACTGAATATACTACTATATATAAAAAGATGTTAATAGAAGGTCTCAGGACATGCATCACTAACTGTCACAATTGATTCATGATGATTTCTTACGTTTGAATGTTAGAGATAGGATGAAACTATTTGTCGGATTTTATCGTGATTTTATATATTATAATTTTCTCTCAACGTTTCGAAGACTACAGATTTCATGGTCACAGATAGAATGAGATGTTAGTCGTTCAAAAACTCAAAGTTACAATATCTGCATTTTACAATTATACAAAAAAATAGAATTTTGCAAAATTATGATAAACTAGTTTTTATTTCGATGTTGTATTAATTTTGTTGTTAAACCGTCTGAAAAGACTGGCAAGTCTATTAATTAAAAATAACCCTTTCTGCCACTTGTTTTATAAAAAAAATCCAAGTGAATTATACTACATTAGGTCAGCTTGTTGGATTAAAATGCCCTAACGCTTTCTATAATATGAGAGGCCCTACCTTATACAAATATAATAAAAAATACAGTAAGTATAATATTATAACAAGTCTTAATACATTTTATTCCAAGTATAGTAAACTATATTAGGCTAGCGTATGAAAAAGGCCTAGAGTACTCTATTGTACAGAAAGCGCGGACCTGGTAGAGATAAAATAAAAAAATCATAAATATTATTATAATACGTTTTATAACGTAGGTATAGGCGAAATAGATTTATTTTATTAAGAGTCTATGAAACAATATAATTAGATTAAAGGATAATAAAAAACATGTTTTACGACAAAAAAAAGTCGTTTATGATATTTTTGTCACTAGCTAGTGTGGATAACAGAGAACATAAATTAATGCTTTATAATTATGCTAATTTGTAACAAAAAACTTAAAAATGATTTATATTTGTGGTAATTTGGACGCGTAGAATGTTATAGCAAAATAATCTATGCTATTGGCTCTACAAGAAAAACAGTATAAACAAATGAGTACAAGTATATCTTTTGTTTGAAGTCAATATATTTTAATACAACAAGACTTTAGTCGGACGATTAACATTTCAAAATAAAATGTAAATGACATTAAGAAAAATAGCTATGTCGATTATTTATGGAAACACATCGTAATTTTACATAATTAATTCATATTTTTGCATAATCAACAAAAAAATTATGTACAACTGATAATTAGGTATGTGGAATATGGTAATGTTCGGGACGCGCTACCTTCACCGCTGATCGTAGCCCGTCCGTGCAGTATTTCAATGGCCGCTTACGGTCGCGTTCATGACACACACAAAAACACCATCATTCCTGCGAAGCCTTAATAAATAAAACAAATATTTATGAAATTAAGCAAGCGTGTACTACAAATCGAAATTAGTTTAGTGTAATAATATAAAAAAAATGTGTAAGGTAAAAACATTTTTTGTCTCAGGTTTAGCAAGATGGCGTCGCGCTCAAAAGCTCCGACCAGCTTGAACGCGCCGGTAAGCGAGGGGCGGTGTGAGGGCGCGCGGGGGGTGCCCGGCCGCATGCGTACAGGGGCTGGGGCCGCATTCCAGTAGTTCGCCCGACCGCCGCGCGGCGCTTACGTTTACAGCGCGACACCGCGTCGCCCGCTCCCAATACAAAGAACACCTCAGTATTGTAAAAAATCTGTGATGTATTGATTAATTTCAACTTTATACGAACAGAAACGCTAAAGTTAGACACGTACGTCGCGTTTATACAGTGCTCGCTGTGCTTCATGAATGTGATTTGGACGCGTTTTCACGGCGGACCACGGCCTATGGAATTTCGTATTATCGCCGACTAGAATCTGGCGTGTAGAGGAATATGGTGGACTCACTGTGTTGAAAAGTGAACTGTGCGCTATCCCGTGTCGCAGTGTTAGTTTTATTATGATAAACGTTCGTAACATGTTCGTATAATATAAATATGGATTGGTGTGTGTGCGGTGGAGACGCGTAGAATAGCATCTTCTGTTGGATAATGATACTTGGTTGAACCAGTAAGAAATGGTTTCCCTAACTTATTTCGGGCTGAGGCACACGCCGTGGACTGTTCTCGTGTTGATTTTCTTCATCGAGAGCGTGATGGGGAACTATGCTAAGTCATTCTACATACACTGGAACACAACAAACAGCATATTCAGAATAGACAACACCGACCACGTATTCGACTTGAATAAAGGCAACGCACAGTTTGAGTATGACCAAGTAAATATAATATGTCCAGTGTACACGCCCGGCACCTACGAGGAAGACACGGAAAAGTATATAATATACAACGTTAGTAAAGAAGAGTACGACACTTGTAGAATAACCAATCCAAACCCTCGCATAATAGCGATATGCGACAAGCCGCACAAACTGATGTTTTTCACCATAACGTTCCGGCCGTTCACGCCGCAGCCCGGCGGGCTGGAGTTCCCTGCCGGGCAAGGACTATTACTTCATATCGACGTCCAGTAAAGACGACCTGCACAGACGCATCGGCGGCAGATGCCTCAGTCACAACATGAAGCTGGTGTTCAGGGTGTGTTGCAAGCCGGAGGAGCAGTCGCCGGCGCCGCCGCCGCAGCCGACGCCCCCGCCGCCGCCGCCGCCTCCGACCACCAGCACCACCACCACAACCACCACCACCGTGAAGCCGGTCACCAAAAAGACGCACAAGTACGACAAGACGCCGAACGAGGTGATCAAGAGCGAGGAGCTGTCGCACTCGCGCGGCGCCGCGCTCGCCTCGTCCCTCGCCCTGGCCCTGGCCGCGAGCGCGGTGCTGGCGCCGCTGGCTCGGTGAATGTGCGCTCGGGCGGCCAGGCGTCCACGCCCCGACCTCCTGGCCAAGCCGGGCCCAACCCAGCCCATGCAGACGCTGCACATTCGTCCGGACACTCTAGTCTTCACGTGAATGTTGTGTCCTGTGAACATTGTAAGTAAAGTGATCGTGGCCCGCGACTTAACACGGACAGTGGAAACTCCAAACGTGAGCCTAAAATGTAACTATCGGCCCTACTGAATAATCGAATGGATATAAACGGATTGTTTTTTTTAAACGAAAAAAACGTAGTTATGAACTCAGTTAAATATATATAAAAAAATGTTAACGGATATAATAATTAGGTTTCTTAAAACCATTAGGAATTAAACGATTTTTTATATTTTTCATTATGGCAATGGATATTATAAGACTAGCGGTCCGCGGATCGATCAGTATGAATTATTATAGGCGAAATCTTATAGACGATTAGGAAACGTTTTTGATTTAGAGTCCAAAAGACATGTTTCTTTATTTTTTCCCCTTGTCTAGAATTTATTTATGTGTAAAAAAAAGCTGGGGCGAGTTGTGAATCTTGTCCAGGAAATCTGTGATTTTTGGTTTTATTTAGGATGTAATTATTTCTCTTTATATGCTTTTTTATGTGATATGAAGTTGATTACTTGGATTCTTCACCGACTGAATTTTGCATTCTAGCTTTTTACAAATCATGTTTATTACAGCTTCAAAAATGGCTTCTAATGGCGGCTTCGAAAACAAATTATTTTCTTATGACTTTGCTTAAGAAGTTCCGTTTAGAAGTATACAATTATTAAGGCCTAAATGTGTCAAAAATAATCTGTTTCCAAAATATTTTTCCAAAAAAACCCAGGGACATTAATAAGTAATTATGTTAAGTAAGGAAATATTGTACGGCGTTGTCTGGGCACGTTTTTTTGGAAAATATTTTGGAAAACGACACAACATCTTGCAGCACACTTTGTGCCATTATGTGAAAGTGTTAAATACATTTTTTACATTATACAAAATAGTCAAATAGTTAAATAGTAGAAATAATAGACCGGTTTTCAGTTAGACATACGCAGTTAGTGACAGTTGATATTTTTAGGTAGTTTCTAAGAACGCGTTTGAGTTTCAAATTGTTTTTGTTATGCAGGCCTTGCCGAGGCGACATAGCGATTTGGACAGGACTTTGAAGTTGTTCATTGTCGTGTTAATGACATTAAAATTAATAGAACACAAACTAGATCTAAACTGCATTTTATTCAACTTCTATCTCAAAGGAAACAAAAAACAACAAAAAAAATCTCCATCCATAATAATTAAGTAAATTTGATACTTTTATAACACAAAAACATTAAACATTCGTCTCCAAAATTTCTCTATATAAAATATTCTCCATCAAAAATGAATTTTGAGGCTGACTGAGTTTGGCAGTTAAAAATCGGATCACTCATATCTATCCCGATTTGGATATGCGCCCAAATGCCCCAAAATTTCAACAATATTGCGCTGGCAGTGGCATATGTAGACATTTTTTACTACAACTTAACAAGCGTCGAATTGACGTCCCCTCTTACATGCCCGAGAGCGTTAGTACATTCTCATAAAAATGGTTAATGCTGTTTCACTTAGCGTTGTCTCTCTCCCTCTTACGGTTTTAAACTGAGAGAGAAAGTGACAAAAGTAGTGGCTAAAATGCTATGGAGTGTGGAAATGGAGCGGATAGAATCTATGGTGAAAACTAAACTAGGGACCTGTTTAACAACGTCCGAGTAAATGGTAATAGAGTTCAAAATCACTAGTTTGGTGGCAGATGAATTACTTGGGAGGTGTTTATTGATCACCGCCAGTTTCGGACTGATTTTAAACCGTGAGGTTTTATAATTAAGATTTATGTAATGAATGCAGTAAAATCAAAACGTAATTCGAAACTTAAGACGTTAGTATCGTCGCCGAAATCTTTATAACAAATTAAAAATCCTTAAACATCGATTTGGATATATTAAAGTGTAATAAAAGGTTCTCATAAGTGTAATTTAAATTATATGCTGTTCAAAATACGGCTGTCCATTTTGAGCATTGCGATCAGTGAATATTTGCAGTTTTTTATACTGCACCTGATGTTAAGTGGAGTGGGGTTCAATAGAAGGTCGAATAAGAGATGATTACCCCTCGGCAGTTGCTATAATTATGTCGGCCTGTTAAAACCAGATATGTACAGACTGATCTCGAAACACGACACATTTATATGGGCCACTATAGCGGGTTTTAACACCTTGTGTACGGGTGGTCCCTATCCTGGCAGATATAAATATGTCCTACCAGCAAAATAAAATATATTTTCTGCAGACCGGCTATAAAACGCAAAATTACTTTGGTACGTTAAATCTAAGCAGTTCTAAAGTTTTTATTAATAATCTCATATCCCGTTTAATAACATTGCCTCGGATATTGTGAAACACGATATAAATATTTACATCAAATTGACATCAAAGTCCAAATGTTACAGTGAAACAGCTAATTACTGTGAGACAGGAGGATAGGTAATTTAAAAAACAAACGACCGCTCGTGTCTGCCCTAATGCATTGTTTTCTAAACAAGTTTTATAAACGTACTATTTGTGTTTATCTCCGTTCACTTGGCTAGGAGCTTGTAATGTTTACGGAGTCAGGATTTGAAATTCTGACACTGACACGTCAGATTAGGCACTTGCCTGATGTGACGTGTCAGTAAGGCTACGGAGTCAGGATTGGAAATTCATTTGAAATTCTGGCAGACTGGCATTTGCCGAATCTGAGGTGTCAGTATGTTAGACTATTGACTGATTATCTTCCTGTAATGTTTAAAATAATATGCTCATGAAAGTGGTTTATAATGGCATGTTAAGTCAGGTGGCCAATAGAGTGGAATATGCGTGGAGTGATTAATAGCATTATTGATCTTATTCTTGAAGTATTTTGTAGTATCTAAATATTTTTACTATACAGCTAGATTGAGCTAGCAGGCCTAAGTTCAACGAAGTTAATTCAATAACTACAAAGTTTAATATTTATGAAAATCTAGTTTTTTCGACAAAATATATTAATATTTTTTAAATATGTCCAGTCATGAACTTTTTATACTAAGTTTTGGAATGTAATTGTACAAATAATCCTTAATGCCAACATTCAATTCCTCTAGAACATAGTGCTTCGTTAATTATATAAAAAATAGGGTGTACTTTTTAAAACTCAACTTCATAAACCTATGTTGTAGGTCCAATTTGGCCTAAATAACTTCAGGATCAAAAGAAAGAGTCCACGCCCTATCAGGTATCAATAGACACTCCGGTGACATGTCTACGTGCCACTGACGATATGATAGTAAACATTGATAAGAGAGTAAACACACTTATCTAGTGTACAATGCGGCTGGTCAGTTATGTTATCACACCGAATTCTAATGTCAAGGAAGTAAAACCTGCTGTATTATCGTCGTTTTAGATAACAACGTTTATATTTACTGTTTGCACTATTCATCCTTAGGGATCTTCAACATTATCTGTATATTGTTACTTTGTCATATATTTCTACTTGGGAATTTCTGGATTTTATAACAACCTTCTTCATCCAATGAATTCTTTGGAATACATATTATTAGCTTCTGTTTCATCATTCACTAAGCGTATATCATCCTGAATGAGCACATTGCCAGAATCAATATTATCGTTTCCATATTTCAATGGTTAATTCAAGAGATTAGTCGTAAATCAATCTAATTAGTATTTATTGTGTTTAGAATTTCCTTTTACCTGGATGACAAATATGTCTGCCAAACTCAATATTGTCGTTGGCATATCTCAAGAGTTAATCCATCGGATTATTCGTAAATTGAACTAATTAGTGTATGAAGGATCTTCTTTTATTATAAAGGAAATGTCATACTAAGACGATCTTAAGGCGAGCTCTCCGCCAATGCGTTGAGTGGTTCTATTTTTACTTAGAGCAAACGGTTAAACGTCTACCAAGGGATTTCTGGGTACACCGTGCTGAGTTGTCTTTTGGCTATTTTAGGAAAGAAGGGCTTGTGAATGAGCGCACGTCTTAACTCGGGTGTTTTAATGTTTTTTGGAAAAAAAAAAACAACGGTTTGATTGAGTGAGATGTTTTCTTAATTTCTGGTCGGAGATGTCTAACCCAAAATAGGTATTGACAGTCATACCTCACACTACGATTCTAAAAAATTCAAATAAACACTGTATTGTCGATATAATCATAAGAATACAATTGGTCAAGGCATTAATTTAACAGCAAGGAACAGACTCGTATTTGGCCATTAGAAATTATACAGGACTGTAACTTATGCCTTCGGACTTAATTTATGTTGTTTATCTCTTTGAGATTCGACATATCCAATTAGCCTTGGATTACTTTACAACTGGATGTATTTATTAATCCTTATTCAATTACAATAAGAACCAGATTTTCAGCAAATCAATAGATGTTACTTCAATATTTTGGCTACTATTGTAATCTTAATCAGTAATCCATCTTCTTCTAATGATCTGCAATTAATATATCTATCCTATTACGGCAGGATCATGAACATTTCTCATTAAGATTTATTACCAAACAAAGTTTTAATTAAAACATCGCGGTATCTGGGCTTACATAATCAACACTAGATAACTAAACATTCGACTTATACGGTAGTATGCTGTAGGGTTGTCTGAGAACGAAAACATTCCATAATGTCTTATGAATTTGTAGTTTCTTTCTATATACGACGATTAAACCTCGATTTGTCTCTTCATTCAGTTTCATTCATTGTTTTTTTGATGAGCCCTATGAAATTGGAGTTTCTCTCAATTTACGTCGCTTGACCATCGCGTTGTCTTCATTCACTTGTATTAATTGTTTTTTAAGATAAGCTATCGGTCTTTTAATCAATGAATACTTATACATCTTTACCATGATTGCCTCGAGTATCAGAGTACACAGATTTCGATTTTAGCACCAGAACAAATATTTGATGATAGCACATTTATCTTTACAGTTAGAAAGAATAACAAATCTATATGTAACTTGTAAATTTGTAAACAAAATGAGTTCAAAATTTCATCATTTCAAAGAAGTTATCAAATTCTACTAAGACGGGATACAAAAGAAAGCATCGTGCTATATCTACCTTTAAATTCTGAACTCTACCAATTCAAATTCGCGTGGTAACCCTCAAGCTGAAAATATAACCAAATTTTCAATACACGATTAGTTTATTATCAAAAGCACGATACAGTTCGTTTAACCGGCAGTTTAACTTAGATAAATCAGACGGTTAACGAGATTGAGTTACGATGTTAACTCGGAACGTGTTGGCAGACTTAGTTTGTTTACGCGATTACAAGGCGGGGGTTCAGTTTTATGTCCACCGTATGTTCATTCATAAGTAAAAATATTAGTTAATGTAAACATTAGTGACTCGGTTTTATTTTTCTCATAAAAACTGTTTACACGCCAGAGGATTCATATTTTCTTTCCCGATTTACAGATGTCTTTTACGTTTCATGCCAGCTTTTGTTTTTTTTTTAGCATTTTTATTGAAAAAGTTATGCTCTTAGTCTTAGACTATGTTAGTTCATTATGCATCAAATCCTAAAGATAGTATATCTCGATAACAAACAAGAAAAGTAAATTAATAAAAAGATTGTGTAAATAAAAAATCCAGTAAAATGCAGCAATAATCATTGATGCATTGTAGCTTTTCGATCCCATAGGTCCCCAAACTGCGCTGCGCTGAGTAACATTAGTGCATGATAAATGTAATCAGTTATCGATCTTTTTAATCAGAGAAAGACCCACTTGATAACTATACACGTATCTGATAATAACATGTATCTATAAATTGTGTGACGCGTAAATATTTGGGACTGTTTCGTGAACTATGCATTCCCCGTAGGCGACAGCTTGGCTGTATCTCTGGCATTGCTGTAGTCCATGGACGGCAGATGCTGCTTACCATCAGGCGGACTCCTTACTTGTTTGCTTACGAAGGCAATAAAAAAGAACTATACATTTGAGGCTTTAAGATGAAATGTAAAGTTTTGAATACTCTAATGTTATTAGGAATTCTTCGATATTTCCTAGTTAGCATACGTTTAATATACTTTATTCTTAGAAGTAACGATTTGATTTAAAGACTATAACTTCAAAAACGTAAGGACCCTTGCAGATTATAAATAATACATAAATATGGTATTGCACTAACAGGAATATCAATTAATTTGCAAAATACAAAAAAACTATCTATAAACTAGTTAAATAACGTTGAAAATCAATTTTAGGCCGAAATCTAGTGACCATCGACTACAGTTTGTTTCGGCAAATCCAGGTCACCCAAATGGCCAGCGATCTAAATTTTCATGGTATTTTAGGTAGAAAGATTTGCGACTGCTTACAATCAATTAGAGTGTATCTAGGTTGCCGTAGTGGTGATTCGAGTTGGTAGATTCTTGTAATCTGGATTTGCTGACAAACAAAGAGTTATAATATACAGAGTGGACATTGGGAAGGTTGTCTTACAAAAATGTTGATCATGCGATGGTTACTCAATCTACCGTGAAATAGCAGAACACCAATGTAAAACACTTATTTATTCCCATATAGTGACTTGCATGTTCTAATGCGCATATAAAACGGACATTTCAAATAAGACAGCGACTTATTACCAATAACTTTTGGAGTTCAAATTTGGTCCTGATGTTCAATCTATAATTATATTTATGTCTGCTGACAAAATATATTAGTTTTTCGACGTGCTGTTACTGAGGTCATAATTTAATTTGGAAATTATTTCATCACTTGCAAGACCGTGGTAATTTTCTAAATATTAAAAGCATACATTGATACATTTTAACAAAACAACTTCAGCCTTGTTGGCCTTTCCCATTAACCACAAGGTCAATTAGTCATAAACGGCGTCATTGCGTCTAGTCATAACTGCTACAATATAATAGTCATTATAATTGGAATCACATGATTAGAATGATAAATATAATATGATAGGCAAAATCTATGGTTTGATAGAAACTATAGGAAAGAGGCGTTATCATCATCATCATCAGCCTACAGCTGTCCACTGCTGAACATAGGCCTCCCCTAAAGCGCGCCACGCTGTTCGGTCCTCCGCTCTCCTCATCCAGCGTCCACCGGCGATCCTACGAATATCGTCGGACCAGCGGGTCGGAGGTTATCAGTAGCACCTATTTACAGTATTGAGTTATTACTTAACATATAGGTACATACAAAGATGATAAATCATTGTAAGCATACCTAATTTCAAAGTACCTTAGCCGCCTTCTAAGAAACATTGGTACGAAATTATTTTACTAAACGCGCATTGTCTGCTTAGCCTATAAAGTAAAATACTGAGTGATTTGAATACGTAGTTGCATCAAGTCGTAACGGGTTTTCAAAGCATAGCATCTTGAGTACACGATCAAATCCTATATTTAAAGTAAGATTGGTGTTTTATATTTCGAAAATTTTCATTCAGCATTAAGAGCGCCTGGGGGATCTCAATGTTACCATACATTAAACCGCCAAAAGTTGTATAAACACTAAAAACGATACAGAGCGTTCGAAAATCGATTTTTAAAAAACCCTAATGGATGGTGCCCGTCGAAGTTCCGTGTGGGCGTGGGTTGACCATCTGAAAGAGTTCTCGTGTGTTAAGTATGCATTTTATCTCGATAACGGTAAAGTGTACCGCCGCGAGGACAGTGCGATATTGGTTTATTATTTATTGAAAAACAAGACTTAATGGTATTGTCATTGAGTTAAGATTGTGTTTGTGTAAAGCATTTTGATATATTGGATTGATTCGGGACTCAAGATAAGTATGTTGTATTTAAAACACGTAAAACAGAATCTGAAGTAAAACTTTGAAATAAAAAATTAACTTAAAATCGCGAAAATATCTCAAACTAATTTTATTTCAATGTCTAAAAATCGTGTAAATATAAGTATTTTTTTTCTCATTAGGGTTTCTCGTCCTATAGGTTTTGCAATACTTCAAAGTCAAAATATTCCTCTACAACTAATCCAAAAATATTGCGCAGCAGTATTGAACATCCGACCGCAAATTTTTCAGACTCAACTTCTTTATGGTCCATAAAAAATCCACTCTTAAACATTAGTCACTAAATCATAGTGTGGTCATTTATCTTGACTCAAATAAGTCCGGACGAGTATATTTAACTCATGTTAAAAGTCGTCCGACATTTTTCAACGCTATTTGAATTTTCTGATATAAACGATGCAAAACGTTTCGAGATGACATCAAAGTCGACTCAAATTAAATTGATCGCGGCTTGTCACGGACATGACGTATTAGCGGAGCTAGAAAACAAAATTCCGTGTTGCCAATTAAGTAAATTTCTACTAATTCGGTAGGTTTTGAACTTTCGCTTTGTAAATTCATGATTTTTAGATGTAAGTTATTTGTCAGTTAATTGTCATTTTCGTTTATAGCATCTTATTGCTTTACGCATCTATCTTAGTAAAGAAAGAATAAATTGGTCCACAAAGACAAAATATTTAAGTTTACAGCGAAAATATAAATAGTAAACGGCCCAACGGTCTATCCATCATTATGAACAATGTAGTATTAGAGAACGTCGTAAATTTCAAAGAATATTTTGTCTGGGTAAATATTTCTAAACATCGCTCGAAAAACATTGTGAAACTGCTAAATTTAACAAATTAACGAGCAGCGTACGTTTTACACACTTTTTATTACAACTTTATTACTAAACGTGTGATTTTAATTATTATGTTTTTATCATTGGGTTCATTTTATTGCTCGCACTGACTTAACATTACACGAAATATGTTAAATATTTGCTTTTTAAAACATTTATAGAACTTCATTATTTCTAACATATTTATATAATTTTAAAAGTATTTAGATTCAATAAAACCGTACTAGGCTTACGAGCGTACAAAAATAATGTTCCTGCGGTTTTTTGTGTACTTTAAACTAGCAAACAAAAACTTGCATATTACTCAAAAACGTCACTAAACACCACGATGTGTCAGAATCGGGTGGAGGACATAGGAAATTTGCAATAAGGAAAAAAATAATTATAATAACTGCCTGACAATACCGCAAAATATAGCCAAGCTTGACAATCGATTTTCAATGCCTTTAAATAAATAAAGATTATGATCCCTTCCAGCAACGCAAATTACAACAAAGAACAGCCAATATTATTTGAATAAGATGTAATAAATCCGCTTGTCATCTTAAGCAACGGATTAAAGAATTCGAAGCATGGTAAAAACTTACCTGACCCCGATGTTAGTCACGGCGATGCTGCGATCTCTTAAATTTTCCACTTACCAACTTCTGTGGTTTAAAAATCGATTGGCGCGTTGTCTTTGAAGGTGGACGTGGTTGCCATTCTCAAGAAGCATAAAGCAGAAGTTCACTATAATATTAGTAAAATAGTTTTCAAAACTCTAGATTATATTTAAATTATCGTAAATATACTTTGTGGTTGATATATTACTCATGTCTTTTTTCAAAAGAACTCATAAATTTTAAAGAGAAGTATTGTCAATTATTCGGTTTGCGAAAAAATAACACTGATTTAAATTGCGGTAGAAACAAAATTGAGTTGTTTTTTCAATTTTAATAAATCTGGAACATCGTTTTTACACGTTACAAATCACGAAGGAACAAATAAATCTATTTTATATTTTTATTTTATTTAGTTTCTAGACTTTATGTCTTAAATTCGTTGTGAAAGTTATTTTTTTTCCTTAATCAGTATTACAGTTTCACTTTTGGCGAATCGTTTCTTTCTTTTTTAGTTAGGAATCACTTCTTATTAGCTTTTTTGATAAAAACAATAATCTTTATCAATCTGAACTCGAGGATAAACCAACCATAAAAAGCCTTGTAAACATGACAAAAAAAAAAAAATTAAATTGATTCATTTTCACCTTGAGTCGAAAAAGATGTAGATTATTAATTGAAAACAGCGGTAAGTCTATCATAGTTCTCAATTTGGATTATAGGCCACTGTTACCTTTATTGTAAGGTTGGCCCCTGTTGCCAATGTCAATGGTTGGCTGCTAATAGGTATTTAGCCTGTTGAGTGGTACGTCCTATGAGAAGTACAATAGGGCAGTACCGACAAGGTAGGCAATACCAACGAGTAGGTTCAATCTTTCCACCTAAACAGATGTTTGTACTGTGATTCGCAAATATTTGTGTAGTGGGTGCTGTAAGACCGGAAGCCCTTAATCCAATACGAAAATTGGTAACATAGTGTGAAATAAAAACTGTATATTGTGGCTCTTTTTAGAAAAAAAATCATGCTTTAACGATTTCGTCACGAAGTATAGGCCTAATTTTTCTGATACATCTCTTATACTAAGAATATTATGTATTTATAAAATTATTTTATAAATGATATGACATAATTAAAGTTATATCTTAACGGTCTAAAATATTTTAAACATTGCTCTGGGAAACTTTTAAAACAATGCATTAGCGGTGTGAAATATTTATTCATCATATTTGAAACAAACTCGAAATAATTTGAAACTCGAACGTTAACGAAATATTTTTCTTAATATTCTCTCTCACATTAGTTTTTCAATTAGTTGTGCTGTGTACTTAGTCTAATAATTGCCTGATTATAATTATTAATTATTATTATTATATAATGAAAAATGATAACCTCATTTTTGAATCTCGACAGAAAAAAACAGTCCGCTAGTTTTTAATGAGAAAAAAATAATTTTATATTTAAACTAAACTGTTTTATTGGCGGATTTTCGACCAGAGACAAAAAAAACTATTTACATTAATATTTCTACTATTTAGAAATATTATTGTATCATGGCAACTCTAACAGTCAATAAAGATGATATTCAATATGGCGGCTCATGAGTCATATTAAGTATAATTCAATAAATTATAAGTGTACAAGAAACAAGACTATAATTATATGAAGCATGAAATCACTTTAAAGAACTAACATATAATTTACGATTGTTGTTATAAGGTCTTCAATTTTGATTATTTCCAAACAAAAACCTGTCCAAGCAGGTTTACGTATTGTAATAGTAACTTGGAATTAATTTTTTACGGCAAAGTATTGATAGAAAGTACAATGAACTCGTATAACGAGGTTTTCTAGAAAGCAAATTCGTGTAACGCGATAAAATGGCGACCAGTATTCAGACAACGCGTATTATCTTAGCATACACCATGTATATAGATTATAAGTTGATATATGTAGATTAATAAGTTCTAAAATGTCATTGCAACTTTAATTTAGTTAAGGCAGATTATTTGATTCATTATTCTTTTTGTCAAAATAGAAATCACAGCGGGTAGACCATGGAATTGATTTTGAAAAATTTCACTTCTATGTTAATATTTGAATTTTCCACTAATTTGTTTGCTTTCGTGTGTTACGGACAAAGTCAAAAATGCGCATGTGTCAATAACTTGAAGAATTTTTCAACTGGTTTGAACAAGTCTGTCAAAGAATCTTTGGTATACTAAAAAGAAACAGCATTTCTCTTTCTGATTTAATCTAGAACGGATTGCATTCGAATTAATTGTATTATCTTGAAAGTATTGCATCGCCTTTTTATAGTGAATACCATATTCGCCGCTACAACTTTATAATCGATGCGATTACAATTTCTTTCACAGATCTGACAAGCTTTACCTCAAAATGAGCTATTCGATGACTAATACATGTCAAAGACATAAAGGATACATCATAACTTTGTCTTTTTACCGACATCCGTTCATTTCGCTACATTAATAACATCCCGCTGTGAATCTCAGATATTTCTTTTACCCTTAAAAACTCAATTAACATAACAACCTAGACTGAAACAGTGTTAACAAGGTCTGGTTAGCTACAGTGTATATGGTCAATGGACCTGTTTTAAATGTCATATTATTATGGCAAAAGAGGCTTGTTTCAAGTAAGGCGAAGTATTCTCTATTTTTTTTTAAGTTGTACGCCGTTTAACGTGTTTACTGCTTCGGGCTAACTTAGCTTCGACCATTTACGCATTAATAATGCTTGACTGTCAGCGTTTATAGTGAAATTCGTAGTCGGAATATTAATTACGTACCACTTGATATTTAAATGCAATATTTTTGTAATATGAGTGGAATTTTCATACATAATTAAGTTTTGAGCAGTAATGATTCACCAAAGAAAAACTTGGCGCATTGTTTAAATATGACCTATTATGTCTTCGACCAATAATTCTACATCACGACAAAAATAAGGTTATAATAGCGCCAAATATATTGTTTATGTGACATCGCGCCGCCCTCATATTATAATTCTGTACTTTTTATGTCACTTCGTGAACAATGTGCCAGTATTTTTTTAAGTTCACACGTTTTGTTCACAGATAAAAGACGTAACTTTTTATGCCAATGCCTTTATCAAATCGATAATGTGGTTATCTGGTGAATCAATACAATGAAAGCAAAAACTTCTCGTTACATTCTGTTTACTGAACTTGTTACTTTTTGTCAAATGTCAATTCAGTGTTGCCAGATGAAAGTACAAAAAATTATTGAACCTTGTCATATGATTTTACTGCAAAAATTATGTTGAAATATCGATTTTTTTGCCGAGCGATATTCAGGTTACTGGAAATGCGTTTTTGTGATTTCGTGCTTGCTATGTATGTCGAACTTTCTAGTATAATTCCAGTCTTGCCAGACAAAAACGTTGCCTCTGGTCGGAAAACGTTAAAATAATTGATATTATGTAAGTCTAAAATTAAAATCTGTGACATATTTCTTTTATAATAATGGATAGTTATTGTATTGTAATGAACATTTAGTGGCTGGAATGCGGATTATTTGATCCTATGACTTGTGCCTAGTTTTGTCAAATGTTTGTTCGGGAACTCTTCTGTGAAATACGTTCAGAAAAGTGCTGAAAAAATGTTCCTGTATTGTATGAATTAAATTTTTATTAGACATTACATCTCAGCTCCATAGAGTAAGGTTTTAGCTCGAATTTACTGGTATCTACTCAGGTCTATCTGGCAATAGGGAATATTAATCTTATAAAATTATTTACCGTTACACCTAGGGGGTTCTAAACTCAATGGAGAAGTCATAGAGACGCCTAGAATTTTCCATGAAACAAATTGTCTGGTTAAGATCGCTGGTGAACTAAAATTAATTAAAATTCTTTATGATTTTCAGTCCACTTGTATCAAAAAATTACTAGAGGAATACTTTGTCAGGAACAATGGTCTAATAATTATTGAAATTGGATCTTCCTTTATTGTTTTTTGGTATATTTTTGAACTACCATCTTATTAGAGCAGGAGATGTGTTAATGTCTAGCAAAGATTTGATTTAAAATGACCAAAAATGAAATCCTTCAAGTAATATATTGTTTGTATACTATCGATTTTATGTGAATCATAACTCAATGTATTCTGTAGCAGAGTTCTGGAACATTAATGACGAAATTGATTTGTTTGCTCAGTGAAGGTTGTAAATTCGTGTGACCTTTGCCCAATGAATGCAATTTGTTTTCTATTATTTTATTATTGTTTTCTAATGAAACGCGAGAGGTGTAGTTTATGTTTAACTGGAATAATCTAAGAAATTTACGCCATTATGGATATGTAAAACCATTACTAACGTCTGTGGTGTCTCCTTGGTGGTAGCAAGTTCGAAGCTTTGGTTATAAATTCTTGAACGCTGTTTACGCAACCTATAAGTGTTCTTTTTCTTTTTAACTTGGATGCTGGTGTAAAAAAAAATATTTTGTTGCTTAGCACTTATGGTAATCGCAATTCATTAATTATATCAAAAAGAAACTTTTATAGCATATAGTACTCTCCTTGCTATCGTTTATTCCATTATTATTTTCAACTTAATCTCAATTACATAATGTCCTATTTCGTGAATTGCTTTATAGGTAACTAGAGAATGCTCCAACAAAAATTTTCTCCAGTTCTCATATTATAGCCAACGTGAGGCTACTTCAGGGGCCTTATTCTCTATGCCATATTTTATTTTGACAGTGCGTTACAAGCACGTAGCGCACGTCGTGTTTAATACAATAGAAATTGGCATACAGAATACCATTCCACGCTAATTTCACGAAGATAACGTAACACGGTCGTGTTTGTAGTGTTTGTACACTGTCATAGAGAGTAAGGTCCCAGCTTTAACCTACAAGGCTTTGTTTCGTGCTGGATCAATTAATTTCGGCCTATTTCAGATGAACTCTGTTTCAGCTTCGTATGACTTAGTTAAATTAGTTGATCTGCAGACTACCAGCTCAAGTAAGCTTTATTTCTTAATAAATAAACGCGTTTTTTATTCAAACAAAGATGACTATAATAAGTCATATTTAGTAACCTCCCAGATCTCGTAATATTGAGGGCAAAGTTCTGACAATTTCTAATGAAAGAGTTAATTTACATCTTTATAACAGAAAATGCTATAACAGCGTTTATTAAAAACATAACTTACATCTCTCGCGTCGGTGAAAAATGTTCCATTGAAAATATTAAAATTGGTGCTATTAGCGACGGCTAACTATTGTTTATTTTATTTTATAGTATTTTTATTTTAACAATTTAGACTGATTTTTTTAATAATTTCTAATGTACTTAAATTTTTTAATGGTTAGTTAAACCAATGTACTCGTGTAAAGCATCAGCTACCTCTAAAACTTCTAAAAGTATTTTTATACATATACTAATCTTAGAATTAGTGAAAATCGCATACCAACCACTGAATAGTCATTCAGACTCTCCTCAAGGGTACAGAATGTCCTATCGTTTGAAATACTTAATAGGTTGTAGGAACGAAGACGTGTTAGTTATGTATATTTTTTGCAGCTGTTCCATATGTTGCTGTTCAAATTTTACAAGCGGCCATAATGTATGTTTCGTGATTGATTTTTGATAAACGTTACACGCATGGTGAGGGTGGGGATGTGAAAACATTGAAATTAAGGGTATTCCTGGAATTCCAGAGAAATTGGCAATATTGATTTCCGTTGAAAAAGTCTAGAAAAAATTAATGCATCGTCTTGGCTTTTTGATTTGTAAATTTTGTAAATAATAAAAATAGTCCACATCTCCGCCTCTCCACCTTTATGGGACGAATAGAGGTAAAATAAAATTGTTATTAAAAATTCATTTATGAAAATTGTAAAAATAGTGATGGAGGTTCGAAACTAAGTAAAGTATTGGAATAAGAATGGATCTTGTAAATATGTTGTTATATTAAGACGTAGACCCTGTAGGTATTTATTTGTACGATTTCGGACCTTTGTTAAAATCCAAAGTCTTTAATTTATTTTTCGACCAATAAATGTTGGAGAGAACTATACATGTTTTTCATTTAATAACCCTTTTATGTATTTAGGGTAATACTGAGCAGTGGCGAAGGGTGAAGTCTTCTGAAAGGTAAACCGATATAAAATATAGGTACTAATATGCATAAATGCGGTCTGCAAACCGTTCTATGTGATTGGGAGTCGCGGGATTTCAACCATGATCGGAATCTATACTATTGGTTTATCATCATCATCTCAGCCAAAGGAAGTCCACTGCTGAACATAGGCCTCCCCCAAGGATCTCCACGTCGACCTGTTGGAAGCGGCCTGCATTCAGCGACTTCCTGCGACCTTAGCCAGGTCGTCCGTCCACCTTGTAGGCGGGCGTCCGACTAATATAAATAATCCATACTATTGGCTTAAGTATGGATTATTTATATGGCAGCATTGGAACTGTGTAGCGCAGACCCTAACTGCACTTCGATGGTTACCCAAAAGTGAAAACCGACGATTATTTATCATGTGACTGGATCCTCAACGAGCAACCGGTTATACAACTAAATCATTGCTGCAAACAATTGAAAGATTATCTATGTTGCTAACTGGTTCTTAAGGACCAGAGCTAAAATAAATCTTGAAAACTATTGTAAAATTAGACCTCAAATTGCACAATCATTGAATCTACTGTCTCACTGCTAGGCACGGGCCTCCTATACTACTGAGGGGAATTAGGCCTCAGTCCACCACGTTGGCCTAGTGTGGATTGGCAGACTTCACATACCCTTAAAATTCTTATCGAGAACTTCTCAGGTATGCAATTAGAAATTCCCTTGCAGCAAGAAATAATTCACAAAGAATTCACACATAACTCTATAAGAGGTGCATGCCCTTGGATTGAACCGGCGGACATTAGTCTGGGCAGTCCGTTCCACTCCCAACTAGGCTATCGTCTACAAACATTGAAGTGTTACGCAATTTAAAAAGCAAACCAAGGTCAACGGATAATGTATTAACCGGAAGTAATAAAATAAAGGTGAATTACAGGAAACGGACTTTGGTTTGTATTTGGAAATCCTTTTGATTTCTCGAACGCGGTAATTTAAACTGATTAACATCGTAGTAAGAAATAAGATTTTCGTTTACGGAATTCACTGAATCATTCATGGTGAAGTCGAAAGTATTTTTGAATGTATTAAAGTTTTATCCGTCGTATAAGGCCGGATCGCCATTGAGGACTTTGGTTTCTTTTTTGATCTCACCGGTGCAAAGTTGATGTATGTTAATCTCGTCTCGGTTGTTTTTGGCTGATGAACTGACATTCCGACTTGTTTTAAGTTTGCTTGATGTAGGAAAGTTTGCATATTTACATTGCGTTCCTAAATTAAACCACATACTCTACCTCTGCTAACATTGTAGTAAAAATCATCCATAATGATAATATTTTCGCCAAAAATTCCGGTTTAGTTTTCTGACTATTTTATATTGTAGTTTAATGCGAATATTGAAGTGTGTGTGCATTTCTGATTGAAGAGTTTGTATGTGACTAGCTTTTGCCTGCGGCTTTACTCGTGTGACAATGTTTCGAGATCAAAAGTAGCCTATAACACTCAGGAGTAGTTGCAGTAAGCGAAGTAGACATTAGGGGACTCAAACCGGCATCATTGTATCGACTGCTGAGGGGTAATCATCTCTCGTCAGTCGACATTATATTGGACCCCACTTACCATCAAGTGCAGTAGGATTTGCCGTGCACATAAAAAAAAATCAAACAAACATACCCTCAAGCTTTATAAACAACTGTAGATTCATTCGACATAACTATTGTTGTCCCTGCTCCTCACTCTTTCACCATACTTGATCCTAGATACTACATTATCGACGAATCTTGGATATCGTCTCAACTTATTCGTCAGTTTCATATATAAGTATAGATTCAATCGACATAACTATTGTTGTCCCTGCTCCTCACTCTTTCACCATACTTGATGCTAGATACTACATTATCGATGACTATTGGATATCGCTTCTCACAACTCATTCAGAAATATTTTTTACTGACGTCATGTATGAAAGTTCAAAAATCAACGAAGTTGAAGTTTCAACGTATCTCAGCTGACCTAATTCCACTCTAGGAATATAGAATTACGAACAAAACGTATTTTACCCTGGCTCTGCGCCCATATTCCAATCAAACCTTTTGGCTTTACAAAAAGACTCCAATTGAACGTATTCTGTTTTTGAAGGCTTGAAAAACATAACCACCGTCACGCTCGTGGAAAATATTAAATTATATACAAGTTAGACTTCATTTTCTAAGAATTTTTTGCTGCGTAAAATTTTCAAAGAAATATCTTTTTTAGGTTACAAAAGGCGTCTGTTTGATAGAAAAAATTCAGTACAGCTATTAGTCTCTTCTGGACTATAAAAATATGTACTATTATGATGCTAGTTAACATAGTTTATGTGGACTATGAGCTTAATTATTTGGATTCTCAGCCCAGGCACGCTATCTTCGTAAGTTTTTTTTTGTTTTTGTGTAACGGAACCCGAAGTCTACACTGGAGAAAACCTGCGAATGTTATACTGGAATCCCCAGGCTTAGCTACTCTAGGGCCCTGGGGGAATGTTTGGAGGGGATATCTGGGTTACGGAAGAATGGGGGAAGAAAAGGAACCCTCTTAGGATTTGTGAAGGAGAAGCCAGGAAAGGGTTCGCGATCCTTCATTACTCAAAGTATATTTACAGCCAAGAAGTATATATACTGAACTGTGTGCCTATAGCCGTGGCAAAGGTCTTCCCGTGCATGAACTTCTTGAGTTTAGGTGTGGAAATGGTTTTACCTCATATCGCGTTAAGGGATGGATAAGGTTGGCTGAAAGTGGGTGCGCTAGTTGTTTTTTTACTTTAGCCTTGAGGGATATAGTCGTGAACACATTTGTTATCGTTTCTTTGTATTGCGTGCTCGGTACGGAAGCGCTGTGTTGACCTGGGTTCGGATCCTGGGTAGGGCAGTGATATTTGGGTTTTTACTGCTCAGTATCAGCCTGGAGTCTGAAATTTGTGCCCGATGTGGCGAAAAGCTCGCCCCCTATCGCATTATGGGAAGGAACACACTTGGCGAATCGTGGGTGCCCTGGTTGCGCATCTGCATACCCCTTCGGGGATAAATGCGTGATGTGTTTCGTTGTACAGAGTATCAAAAAATTTAATAACACCCATTGAAGTAAAACTACTTAACGAATGTCAAAAATTCGCGAAACCATAAATCTTTATAATCATTTATTCCCTAGACATCTACGTTGAAATAACCATGATAAAAATTTTCAAAGAAATGTTCGCTCTTCAATTTCAAACTACTTATAAATTCAAAACACGTTATTATCACCTACTACATCGAAATGACAATCATTTGAGCGCTGTATAACTAGTTTGAACTGCGACTTCCTTTGCTTAATGTATGGTTTTGCGTTGACAAATGTTAACCAACGGGTAAAGTATGTATGGAGCCTGTCATTTATGAGTCATGATTTATGAAACCTTATTACACACCAACTTAAAAGTATAGGGCTATAGTAATAGTAGTATATTGTAGTATTTTATATCCGTCATATCGGGCACACATTCCAAACTCCTGGCTGATACTGAGGTAAAAAAAAATATTTTACTTGCAGGATCGAATTCCGGACCTCAGGCATGGTAATTGTACAATATAACATCGCCAGCATCATATTGACGATTGAGAAGCTAATATTTGGGTTTTTCTGCTCAGTATCAGCCCGGAGTCTGGAACTTGTGCCCGATGTGGCGATAGGCTCGCCCCCTATCACATCATGGGACGGAACATATTTAGCGAAAAGTGGGTGCCCTGGTTGCGCCTCTGCATACCCCTTCGGGGATAAAATGCGTGATGTTGTGTGTGGGTGTGTGAAAAGCTAATTAATTGACTTAAGCTACATTTTTTTTTAAATTTTAACTAGTTTAAAAAAAATAGAAAAAGTATTGATTTTAAATATGTATGAAACTTATTGTTGCAAACAAATGTCGCTCACGTCTACCGTTTTACTCGTCGATATGTAGTTGCTCTCATATTACTAGCAAAACACATTTAATAACAATGAAATTGAAAAACATCAGAACTTCAATAGAGGAGACGGTTGGAATCTGTCACAAGCCTGTGATCCAATTGTACATTTAATTAAATCGGAACCCAAAAGACCGGCTGCCAGACTTCAAGACACTGTGAGCTCATTCAGCGTAGATCAGACCACCAACAGCTAAAATAAAATAAATAAATAATTAAAGTTGTATAATCGTAAAATGTAGGTAGATATTGTAACTATGACTTGCAGACAACCATGAATTCTGTAACGCTTCAAAACGTCTAGAGAAAATAATAAAAATAACCCTGATAAAATCCGTTAGTTTTATTTCAATTAAAAATAGTCATTGAATATTACCACAAATAGCTGAACAGCAAACAGCCGCCCATAATGATTCAATTATACAAATAGTTGTGCGATGACAAAAACACAATGTTTGTCTAACTGTATATCGATTGTGGTTTTGTATGTTTGTTTAACTTTGTTATTAGAGCATGATTAGTCGTTCCAGTAACCAAATATAATTAAATTGCAATGCCTGGCATTGTTAGTTCGGAAAGTAATTAAGTAATTTAGGAAAAACAGGATATAAATATTGCTGGTTTAATATTACAAGGTTCTATGTTATTTTCACACATTGAATTGTATATATTACATAATTATGTTATTATTTAGTAAAAAAAATCATTAATCCTGGAAGATAAATAAGGCATCATGAATTATTGTCTTTTCCAATTTTTACAATATAAATAAAAAAAGGAACATAGGACCTTGTTATAGTGCGCCGATGAAAGTATGAACATAGCATCCCGAGTTTTCTCCTTTAAGGAGCAGGCAGGGGTGATCACACCCACATTTTGATAGCCATGTTTGGTGGCTTATAAATGGAGATAATAATTAATATAATAATTTGATATAAATTTAATGTTGCTCCTGTATAAGTAATATTGATGAGCATTGGTATGGGCACAACGCATATAGTATTTCTAGAAACCTTGTCAGTTACCAACTCACAAACATTAATCATCAAACTTATGTAAAAGTGCAGATAAATGTGCATCGTCTACCAATGAGCCAGAAGAGGTAGATCTATACAATCTAGCGAGTGCAGCCAGGAACAAAAGTTAATCCACATAAATAAAAAAGGCAAATCAATTTGCCATCCAAAGCGGGTCGGCTAAAGCTATGCTGCTTATAGTAAAAACGTAATTGTCTATATCTTTGAGTAGCTTGTTGCCGCGTTGATCCGGTTATCAAGACCTCGTAGAAGGGATGGATTGTTTGAGATATTTAAATATAATTTAGATGATTACAAAGTAGAGACTCGGTGACATATTTGTCTAATTTTTTAAATATACAGAGACGACAAAGTGACACCACTACACTTGATGGTAAGTGGAGTGGGAATAGAATGTTGACGAGCGATGATTACCCCTCGACAGTCGACACAATTATTCCGGCTTGTTGGAACCGGATATACACAGGCTGATCTCAAAACGCGACACACGTACGTGGGCCACTATGGCGTGTTTTAACATCTTGTGTACGGTGGTCGTTATCTGGGCAAATATAAAATATATCGTTCCACCAGCATAAAATGAATGGTCTCGAACGATGTACTATTCTTACAGAATAACATGATGTGACAGCTTGGTACAGCGTTTATATGGTGAGTAAGATTTTCGTCAAATTCCTCTTTCTTACTCTCTATTCTTTTTAGGCATATAGCCATTAAATATTGTCTTGGAAATTGCTGGCAGAAAAGTAAAAAAAGAACACAGACATTTCTTATAAAGAAGGCACCACGCAATCGAGGAAGAGACCTGTTTATGTATAATAGAAACAATACTCAACTTTATCATTCCAAAATAATGTCGTTTAAACAATTTACACCACAGCTATTATTATATCAGTGACGACAATCTAAAATACCACTTAAATCAAATGTCACCCTTTGTCCCGCACATCCATTATCTAATTGGTCAAGTTAAAGATGCCAGGATTGCGTGCACGCTGCATATTACCACGACCGGAGCGTGATGCATTCGGAACATTTGCTAAATTGCTCATAACGATGGTTGTTATGCGAAAATTATGTCTGTGGAAAGAGAATAAGGGTGGGTTTGCTGTGATAAGTGTGACCAGTCGAAGTGCCCGCGAATGTTTTGTGACACGCGAGACGCGACGCACTTGAAGACAAGTCAATTGGTATGCGATAGATCGGCGCCATTTTTTGGACACGACACTACTAATTTGACAGCTGTAAATAACTATTTTTTTATTGTAGGCAAACGAGCAACTGGTCCGTCTGATGGTAAGCAACACCCGCTGTCCATGGACCAAAGCAATACCAACGGCACAGTCAATTCGTTTCCAGATAATACGGAAACATACAAAATAGTTAAGAGTACAATGGACTCATTACTACAGGTAATATACCTTACAGATAATTAGAATGGAAGCAAGAGAAATAAATAAAAGAACGGTAAGTCAAAGAGCGCATATTATAATATAGAGTCCAGACGTCGTTAAAGATTTTACTTATATTGATCTTAAATTACAATTTACTATTATATTTTAAGAGCGTTTACGTGCCGCGCGTGAAGTCAACTATAGGTAATTCTTCGCAAAATTCACTCACACAGAGCCGTTGCGTAGCTGTGTGCGTAGAGTTAGCGCGTCGGCTATCTTTATAGTCAGACCAACCAATTTTGATCTTTTCGCTTTAATTATCTAATTGGAATGTAACTTATGATTTATGAATTTATGATAAATGAAGAATTCTATTATTAAATATATAAGAATTCATCATGAAATAGTTTATATGTATCATTTTGTAATTATAAAAAAAAATAAACATTTTTAACAAATTTTAACGGCAATTTTACAAATTGTTTTTTTCATTTTTTAAATGCAAATGCATTTGCATTTAGAAAGTACCCTTTAGTAAAGTGGAGCTCATCATGAAGCCGAAAGATAGGCACCAGAACTCCGTAATCAGACAATAAATCAGGAAAATTACTGTGCTACGATGTTTATAATGGACCACATAATTACTCCATAGATCTGCAGTTTTTAATATTTAGCGTATTGAAAGTTTAAATTAAGTCATTAGAAATTACATATTGGAATTTATATTTTGAGTCAGAAGGTGTATGTAATGAGATGTCATTTTTAGGTGTATAACTAAAAGTGAGAAATAAAAGACTTCTTTTTCGGAAGTTGGTTATATTTTTGGATAGTTTTTTTTTTAATAGGTATTGCTATATATCATATCAGAAACGATCACGATGGAGGAAAATGGCGTCAGATTTCTGTAACCACCCCTCCCCTACCGACTACTGCAGTCGCCCACCTACTAACCACAGAGCGCGCTGGTGCTACCGTGGCCCGCACGATTCTAATAGTTGGCCGCCAATACAGCGGGTACCGCATACAACCGCGCACCCCGCGGGCGTAAAACGAGTTTTGAAATGTGCGTTTAGTCCATTGAAATGTTACAATTTAAGGACCGAATATTGCATTTCTTGGAGGACACAATTTTATTTTAGGGCCATGTGTGGGGGGTCAATAGAAGCTTAACCTCAAGTTTGTGGGGTCGCCACCCTTGTCCTCCGGCCGCCATCTTGGAAAAAGGGGTGAAAACACTTTTTTCGCGATATCTCGGAAACTATACGTCTTACAAAATTTTTGTAAAGCCATAATTTGTAGCAAATTGTTTTGCCTGCAAATATGTTTTTTTTCTCCTTTATCCCCAAATGGTAACTCATACCTTTTCTACCTGCATAACATTCGATAAGTTAAATTTGGTAAGTTCTATGGCAAAGAAAAAGAGTTAGGAATAAATAAGTAAAGTTGTACGAATTTAACAAAAAAATTGTAATAATATATTTACAATAAAAAAAAATCAAAAATAAGTTAAACATTTTGTTTCGACCGGATTCTCATGAGCATTGACGAACCCGGTAAACTTTGGAGCGCTGTAACAGCGTTTTAAATGAATGAAATAAAAAAAAATAGGGAACAATTTTCCTCAAAAGATCATTTACAAGTTAGTTTGAGGTAATTTTTTGTAAATGTAAAAAAGTTATAGAGCAAAAAGAAAACTTTTATAAACATTTTCTCACATTTTTGCTTATAACTTCTTTAATTTTTAATTTAGGGCAAAAAGTTATATAAACATATTTGTAGGCAAAACAATTTGCTACAAATTATGACTTTACAAAATTTATGTAAGACGCATAGTTTCTGAGATATCGCGAAAAAAGTGTTTTCACCCCTTTTCCATGATGGCGGCCAGGGGACAAGGGGGGCGACCTCACAAACTTGAGATTAAGCTTCTATTGACCCCCGACACATGTTCTAAAAATAAAATTGGGTCCTCTAAAAAATACAAAGCTCATGTAACATTTCAATGGGCTAATTGTTTTTAGCTTAAGGTTCAATTTTTTTCCTTCGAGTAACTATGCTCAAGTGTTTAATGAGTAAAAAAAGCAACAACCATACTACAGACGCATGTTATAACATTAGTACATCAATCTTTTAGCTTTTGCTTTAGCCGAAGTTTCAGCGTTGTTACGTTTCCTTTTCTTGCCTAGAAATAGCTTTACTTCCCATTGTGTCTGAAACATAATAATATAATAATAATTTATAGTAACTACTAAAATTATTGTCAATCATTAAAGAAAAAAATATTTTATTTACTAAAGTACTAAGATGTGGCAATCACTGTATACACGTGACTATTTTTTCTACGCACAGCAAAGTCCAACTGGAGTCTCACCGGAGCGACGAGCGATACGTCCTCTCTCTAGAAAGCCTCAAGGCGGACTAATTTGAAACGATTTGCGCGTTGCGTTTTATAGTGGTATTTAAAATATTTATAGAAAAATAACAGAACTAATTTTGTAGAATTTTTAAATTGTATGTTTTTAAGGAGATGTTCTTCTATTATAGTAATCCAATATTATATTCAATTAAGTAAGATATAGTGATAAAAAAAAAATCATTTAAATGACCAACATTTCTGAAATTTTCGAATTCTTTGAATTTTTATTTCTCATGAATTAAACATAAAAAAGATATTTTTTCTCTACTAACTTTTTTTCTTCAGGATCTTTTTAGTTAGATAAAAATAACATATTGTTATGTTCCTTAGTGGTTTAAGATATTTTGAGCTTCGAAATAGACGTTCGAAGCGCAAATTTGAAAACCTCTGTTCAGTAATCATTAAACAATTTACAAATACTCAATAAATCTAAAAATGTTCTCTACTAACTTTTTAGACAACAAAATTTTCTATAATAATTACTAATTCATATGTTTTTAAAATAATGTTTTGATGGATATTATCTCCTTCGAAAAGTGCTGTTTTTGAGACATACGGCGCGCGGATGCGTAAACGCTCTTAATAGGATAGGAAAATAATCACTGCGAGAATTGATTCCTGTGATGGCTTCGGAGGCTGCTGTAAGTATGCATACAAGATGCCGCCCAGTTGACGTCAAGTCACTGGAAGTAAAAAAAAATACAATAAGCATTGTAAATCTGTCACATTTTAACTACATTTTTCTCTTCGCAAAATATAGAGATGATTTTCCGTATATCAAGGCTTAGGTCAATATAATCAATGTAATGGGAGAAGTACAAACTGATCAAATTTAATTGAAGTAAGTAAGTTAACGAAAAACTATATCCACGTCAGTCAAAACTGATCGTGTGCCTTTCCTGACCATAACAAATATATGATAAATAAGTCAATTTGCCGAACCGCCGGATTGTTACACTAATTAATATAAGACTGGTCAACCAAACCTGTTCCGAACAAAGATGGTAAACGCTTGTAGCCGCTGAAGTAAATAATTATGGCTTATCTTTGCTTTTTGTATTCTTGCACACGTATTTATTCCTTTTTGTTAGCTAATATTCTATAGGGATCACTTGTTCTATATTTTATAAGGTCGTGAACATGAATTTGTTTTATAGCACAGAACAAAATGGCGCATGATGTGCATTGCAGCAATTGTTGGAAGATGTCTGTTAAGGAGACAGCGATGTTGTGTCGTGGCGTTATGATTGAATTATTAAATGCTTCAATATTATTTATAATAATGTCTTCTGTACTGTATGATTCCTTCCTAACCGAATTTCGGCTACGGTGGCCAATATCAACGGAGATCAGCCAAGTACGCAAGGGATATTGTAGTGCACAAGTGTGTGCACAATACTTATAAATCCGGTGAGATGGCAATCCGACATGACCGGAGAGAGATCAGGCGCAGGAGCAACGGCTTTACGTGCTTTTTGTATTGCCTTAATGACGAGACGAGCTTGCCCTTCACCTGATAGTAAGCCATACGACCGCTCAAAAACAGTAGAAACATCATCCAACACCTTGAATTACAAAGTATTGCTTGGTATTCCATAGCGCTCGCCATCCTGAGACATGAGATGTTAAGTTCTTATGTCCAGTAGTTACACTGGCTTACCTTATTTGTATGGGTGTAGTGCAGTGAATGACGATTCAAAGCAATAAAAAAGGTATCGTTTCTATTGTGATGGTTATAGAGAAATTTTTAAAATTTCAATTTTTTATACCCATACGAAATTAAACGAAGCCAAAGTAAATTATACATAAACAGCCGCCATACCATTACCAAGTATGTTCAAAGTACGATCTGATCAGTCCCAGCAGGACGTAGATGTACTCAGGTATTGAGTCTTGCCTCAATAAATTTAGCCCTTTCGCGTCATGTACCATTACGATAACGCGCCGAAATGTATTTTATTGGGTACAAATTTGCAATACCAATATAAATTACAAGTAATCGACTTGTAATAAAAGAAGTGAAGACACTGATTTGAAGTCATTACTAATGGTGATTAAGTGCTTTTTGTTTAGATGCTTTTGTTTTGGATTTTTTAATTTGATTATCACGGTTTTTAAAATAAGATGTAGAGAAATGGAAATCTTTTATAGCACTGAGCTAATGCATATTCTAAACAATTTATTCTGACAAATTCGAAATGATAGTATACTGGTGGTAGGTCTCTCATATGTGAGAGTCCGCCTGGGTAGATACCACAGGAATGACTATTTCTGCCGCCCAGCAGTAGTGTTTAGTCACTGTTGTGTTTCGATTTGAAAAGCATCGTAGCCAGTGTAACTACTGGACATAATGAGACTTAACATCTCACGTCTCAGGATGGCGAGCGCAGTGGAATACCAAACAATACTTTGTAATTCTAAGTGTTGGATGGTATGTGTTTCTTTTGTTTATGGGCGGTCGTATCGCTTACCATCAGGCGAACATTAAGCTCGTCTCGTCAATCAAAGCAATAAAAAAAATACTGCACATAGTAAAGGATTTTTGGAATTATACATCCATCAGGTACACGGATGTTGAATAAAATTTGTAAAATCACGCCTCTGTCTTCAAAAGGTAAGCAAAGAACTAGTGCACCCACGAAGCGCGAAGCACATTTCCGTTTCATGTAGGAGGAAGCTGACCATCTTATCAGGAACAAGTTCCAAAGCTAACCCAAGTATTTTTGAATACATTTTTGATCAGATGTTTTGGGAATCGAATGAAACCCTCACCCAGTGTTTTGTATTTTAAAGTGACTTACTGGTTATGGGTATTCTTGACGCTTACTATCCGATAAACAGCATGCTTGTAGTATAAAAACGCTCTGCCCTATATGGGATAAGGCGTTAAGTTTGCGAATAAATGTTTTGATATACTAAACATCTCAGAGGCGTGCTCTCGCATCGAGTAGTCAAGAGTGATCAAAGCGAGTGCCAACTCTACTTGCCTCACACTTGATATATGTCTTATTAATTTACATTTGATATCTCATTAGGTTGTAAATCGCCTTGCGTTAGATTTTGACAAAAACGATAACCTACTGACAGAAAAAAGGACTCTGTTTTATACTATGTATAGATTAGCAAGATAATAAAATGTTCATGAATAAATCAAATCGCATCCAACCACCAAATAAAAGCTTATATTATGTATAGATTAGCAAGATAATAAAAGACTCATTACCAAAAGTAAATCGAATCCAAAAAAAAGACTATTCCTAATTCGTTTTTCCACTGTCAATAAAAATACCTTAGTCTTTAACATCGCACACTGCGATGTTCGGACACGCGCCTGCGTCAAGCAATATCCTGTCAAATATTAGTTATTTGTTTAAAATAATGGTTACACGGTCATGTTCAAATACCATCAGACATACCGACATGGGAAAATGTATTTAAAGAATTTAAACATGTTTCATTAAAGTAGCTTACACAAAACAGCTAAAGATAATGTCATATTTTTTTGATGGTGGTATTTCTTTTTTATATTTATACGGCACATTGATTCCAATGCACCTGATGGTAACTGCTTCACAAAACGGCCCAGCGGAAGATCAGCGCTGGTTTCTTTTTATCAGCATATGCTGGGCTGGGGTCGCTTTTGTGACGAGCAAATAATAATAATAATAATATCAGCCCTGTATTATATACTTGCCCACTGCTGAGCACGGGCCTCCTCTACTACTGAGAGGGATTAGGCCTTAGTCCACCACGCTGGCCTAGTGCGGATTGGTAGACTTCACACACCTTCGAAATTCCTATAGAGAACTTCTCAGATGTGCAGGTTTCCTCACGATGTTTTCCTTCACCGTTAAAGCGAACGATAAATTCACTAAGAATACACACATGATTTTTTAGAAAAGTCAGAGGTGTGTGCCCTTGGGATTTGAACCTGCGGACATTCGTCTCGGCAGTCCGTTCCACACTCAACTAGGCTATCGCCGCTTTTTTAGACGAGCAAATAGATTTAAGTATTTTTGTTTTTGGTAATTATTATGTAATTTTGCTTGTTTTAATAAATATTTTCTTTCTGAAGTGGGGTCCAATAGAATGTTGACGACGAGGAATGATTACCCCTTCACACTGTACATAATTATGCCAGCCTGTTGGAACCGGATGTACACAGGCTGATTCCGGAACGCGACACACTTGGGCTGCTATTGCGGGGAATGCTCTGACTATCTCGGTGGTGTAATTGTATTACAGCGTGACTGCTGTTGAGGTCTTGGGGTTCGATTCCCGGGTCGGGCAAAGTGATATTATGTATTTAGCATCAGCCCGGAGTGTAAAATTTGTGCCCCCGTATGGCGTGAATATGTGTGTATCATTTAAAAATGCCATCTAAATTTAATAAAATAAATAGCCGTTATTAAGAATAAATCATTAATAGTTGGACAGTCGCGAGTGGAGACATTTATAAACTCTAATGAAGATGTTCGCTAATAAGTGTCATATATCATATGTCAAAATTATTACACAATTCAATATAAATAAAAAAAAATAGCTACAAAAATGTTGCCTAGAAATTTTATGCAAATATTTTTTATACATTTAAAGACCGTTTAGAACTATAGTGTCAGAAACATCAAGGAATTTTAGGTTTAAAGAATTTCCAGACCATATTTTTTAAACGGATTTTTGTTATAATTAGAACACTCTAACGGTTATTTTTGGGATTTAAATAATTTTAAAAATCTAATTATAATTCTAATGTTGGTTTCGTGACCTATCTGGAGTATTTAAAAAAAATGTCGAGATTAGTAAGTCTGCTTGTAAGCTTTGCTAGAGCTACCCCAACACTATTCTCGGGAATTGCCTAATTAAAAAAAAAAATACCCAGCCTGGGCTTCCAACCTAGGATCTCTTGGTTCTAAATCCATATACGTTGTTAGACCAAGGAAGCAACCCAGTCAGTTAACAACACCAGCCTTGTATTATACCTATACTGCCTACTGCTGAGTACGGTTTTTATTTTCTAGAGATAAAAAGTACATTAGGTTTTAGTAGTTCCTGAGATGAGCGCGTTCAAAAAAAGTCTTCAGCTTTATCATATATATTATATAAAAATTAATCCCCATTTCCCTTGGTCACGCCATCACACGTGAACGGCTGGACGGATTTCACTATTTTTTTTGTGTTTGTTATTGTCAGAAGGGTCTTATGTAAGAAAAAATTCAAAAAAATGTGCGGAAAATTAGAAAACTTAACGAAAATATTAATTCTATATAACTGTAAATTGTTTGAAATAACTGTCAGCAATTGACAGAATGCGCGCTGCAAATTCATAGATAAGACGGGACAAAGTCTGTCGGGTCAGCTAGTATTAATATCTATATATATAAAAGAAAGTGGTGTTAGTTAAACTATTTATAACTCAAGAACGGATGAACCGATTTGGCTGAAAATTGGTCGGGATATAGCTTAGAACCAGGAGTCGGATATAGGATACTTTTTATACCGTTCCCATGGGAACGGGACGTGACATAAGACGTGGTATAAGAAAGCAAAATTTGGTATGGAGATAGTATAAGACCGGGGGAAGGTTATAGGCTACTATCCCGGGAAAATATATAGTGGGACTTTTATCCCGGAAAACTTCTCCGCGCGGGCGAAGCCGCGAGCAAAAGCTAGTAGATTAATAAATGAAATCGCTGTCCGCTTCTCTCACCACTATGTGCCTGTAAATGATGAATGACAGTTATTTGTCTATCGTGTGGTTACATTTACATATTGTTACAAGTGATGTCACTTATGAGTCAGAATGACTTGTTTCATTGAGGAATTTTTCGCATCGGAAGTTGCGGTGCCTTTTGTATTCTTTCCGAGTAGTTTAAATATTTGGTGTGTATTTTCCGGAAAGAACTTTTCCTTTGGTGTGACTTTTGGTCTTATTTTTGTAAGAACTGGTATTCGAAGTTGATGTATTGAGTTTTGATAAAGCGTACAGGCGAATAATAATGTACAGCAATGTTATTTGAAGTCCATTTATAATCCAATAAAGGTTTAAATAACAGTTGGTTTTGTTAAAGCGTGGATTTATGTCATAAATACATTTATAACCACAGCTCTGACCACAGATTATGGTAACAGGAACTTAATATTTTTAATAATTATAGTATATATTTTTGGATCCTTTTCTGATTTTTTTACGCATTGATGTTAAATACTTTCTTTCAGAAAGATTAAATAATCGGATGCAGAGTTTCGACGCAAATCTAAACACGTGAGTTGCTTTGTTTGCGCCATTACCTTTGCCTCTTTGACAGCTGAGTCGTCATTTCCACTCTCTTAAGAAATAACTTCAGAAATTGATTTTCGAACCTGTATTCAAAGAGAATAAAATATCTAAAGAGTTTCATAAATCGAACAAAAATACTTTTTTCATTCTTTCTAATTTACCTTGCGCAAACTTAGAACAAAGGTTGTTGGTACATCGACTTCGCATAATCAGCCCATAAACATTCAAACGAAATTCCGAATTTAAACAAAAAACGTTCCACAATTCAATTTTCTAAATTAGAACATCGAGTTCGTGAAGATTCGTCAACGATCGGACACAGATTCTGTCCAATCAACGGGCCGTGACGTTCGCGCGTTAATTTTCTTTTCAAATTCGAAAATCGAACAGATCACGATGTCAAAGTTTCACACGGGTCAGTCGGCGCGGGGTCACCTCCACGATTGGATTTGGTAAGGGGTATTTTTAGATTTTTATTTTCCTTATCTGAGGAATTGTCGATTCGGATTCACAATAATTTGCGACTTTCTATTTGGAAGAAAGGTTTACTTAAATTGTTTTTCGATTGTGAATAAACGACTTGAAATTCATATTAGCATGTCGATATATTAAAATATGTCCTTCCTCGCTAAAGGATAATTTACGTGTTATTTAAATCCCTAAAAATACAAGTAAAATGCCATAAATACTTCAACATTCCGTCACACCTGTGTTCCCTGAATGTGTAGGCAGAGACAACGAATGCACCCACATTTCGTACGGTATTTCCGACCTGATATCGGAATAGACAATCGGAATGGCGGACACAAATCTAAGCCCGTGTACGCACGAGAGATTAAAAAATCTATTCCACTTGGAAATCATGTCCGGAGCCCACGTCACTTTACGGACCAATACACTTTTCCATGCACTTTTTTACCTACCAGTACTAATATAGGAAGCTGCATCATTCTTGAGTGTTATTTTGTGCTAGAGTGTACCTGAGTGGGACACTTCATATCATAAACTTATATTGTATTATTCTTATATGATATAATATTATGGATAATCCGGCTGTCGAAAATATATTAACAAAAATAGACCTTATTTCGTGCATATTATAGTCATTTATATCATTATCAGCTCATTATTATTACCTCATTTGGAGTAGTAGCGGCATAGGGCGAATAAATTAAAAATTACTTTTTATTGTTGTTTATTTTGTTCATCTACACTTTTTTATTTTACATTTAGAGTTCAAATTATTTATTGTAGTATCATTTTCAAGATAAGTATGTGGTTTTATTTAGTGACGCAATGTCAAAATGACTCTGTATAATAATTTATTTTTTAGACTAAAAGGTTCAACGCAGTTCTGTTAAAACTAAAGAATTGTATTTTAGGTAATAAGTACGTAATATATACTTCAGTATACCCACGGTACACCTTCTACGGAGCTTATCTGTTTAAAAATGAGTGGTTTTTCGTTTGTCATTGTTACAAGCCGTAAAGCATGGAGTGTTCGCCGCGTATGGCTATCTGTGGTCATGTATCATTGTGGCCTATGACCTGGATTTTAGTATTGCGTATCAGATTTTTGTTAATAAATTACATTTTGTTGTTGCAAAGTTTGACCACTATGGCTTGAAGGTAAAGCATTTTATACCAAGGGCTACTGATGCCTTACTGGTAGGTTTCTTATATGTGAGAGTCGACCTGGGAAGGCACCATGTCTATTTCTGTCGCCAAGCAGCAGTGTGTAGTCACTTTTGTGTTCCATTTTGAACATTGTATCCAGTGTAACTACCGGATATAATAAGATTTATGTCTCAGGATTTCATGTCTCAGGATGGCGAGCGCAGTGTAATATCAAATAATACTTTGTAATTCAATATGTTGGATGGTATTTTTACTGTTTATGGGTGATCGTATCGCTTACCATCAGACGAACGGCTAGCTCATCTCGTCATTAACATAATATAAGCTGATGGGGTTGTTTGAATACGCTAATCTCAGGAACTACGAAACTGATTTTGCAGATATTTCACTAATAGGAAGCTATATTACTTCTAGTGATATGGGTGTTTTTTATCCCGTGATATATAGCGGTACTTTTATCTTAGAAAAACTTTCACGCGGGCGGAGCCGCGAACAAAAGCTGTAAAGTATAATTATTCGATATATCAAATTAAATAAGGCCTAAATACAGCGTCCAATTATTTATTTGTTAGAATTCTTAGTTTATTCGAATGCCAAATTAAATCGAATGTTATGTGTACCACAAAATGCACATTTGGTTTTATTTTGTTTATAACCTATTATTTCTCGATCTATTAGAACGGGGATCAAATCAAAATCGTTTTTTGTTAGTCTTGAGGATATGAAACGAACAGTACAATTTGTTTTAAAACTAGCTATACCCGCGGATTCGCCTGCATGGAAATCAGTATTTCACAAAGATTTCCCGCGTAAATCCCAACCTAGATTTTTTTAAAACCACGCGACTACTTCAACAGTAATCGTTATATTTCAGTCAATTTACATAAAGCCGTAATGTATTATCAACCTAAAACTTCCCCAAGAATTGCACTATCTTTCAGTAAAAACCCTACAAAAATCCGTTCAGTAGATTTTGAGAAAATCCATCACATACAGAGAGATCGATCTTTTGGAGACTTTGTTTTATAATATGTATAGATTAGATGTGTTTTGATGGGGTAGACAGCGATGCAACGAGTGCATTGTCATTTAGGATTTATGATTAGTCATCTCTTGGTCTAGTGGGTTGTAAATTTGAGACGTGAGTTCAATATCAGGTCAAGCAAAATGTATAAATGACTTTCTCGGGAAAAACAACGCCAAATCATTACTTGAAATGCTTGAAATTCAAGACTTAAACTTACGTCTATTTTTATAACCTAAAAATCCTAAAAATCAATCCTCCTAGACCCTTAAAATTTTAAGGGTTAAATATTAATAGCTATATAAAATTTATTGATACCTGCAAATGTTTTACAAAGGGTTTGTTTATCAGATTTGTTCGTATCATGGAAGGTAAGTCTTTTATTCAATGAGGGGTGAAGCGGCAGGGTTGATGCATTTTTAGGGGTGGAAACAAATATAACAGAAAACTGTTAGAAGTTTTTGGTAGCAAGTTGATAATATTGACTGCCATAAAAATAATTTTGGATGAATAGATGATCAGAATTTTTATAGGGTGCAAATTATTTGATGATATTGATTGCCATAATTTTTTTTTGTGTCTTTATTTAAGGAGCTTGGTCGTATAATTTTGGATGAATAATAGATGATGAAGTCCTTGAACGTAGAAATGCATTTCTTGGAACCATATCGTAGCAGTTGAGACATAAAGCAGGTTCTATAAATACATTATAAGAGGTCATTTGTTTCTAAGCAAATTAACTTAATCCATTACCATGGTGGCGTAGTTGTAATGCGTACATGGTACGAGTGCGACTACTACGCTGAGATCTTGGGTTCGAATCCACGGTCAGGTCCAAAATAATAATGACTAGGTTTTTCCATATTAAAAATTATTTTGTCGCAGCTCGGAGGCAGGATGTTGGCGGTGGGATACCCAGGAAAGCACGTAAAGCCATTGGTCCTGCTCCTGATCCCTCTTCGGTCATGACGGCCATCTCACCGGACTATGAGCGTAAAGGAACAGAGAGTGCACCTGTGTATTGCGCATGCACTTGTGCACTATAATATCTCCTATATGACTGATCTCCGTTGAGATTGGTCGCCATAGCCTAAATTCGGCTAAGAGGGATTCATGTAAGCCAACACAATAGATAAACATGAGAGTAGGTTATCAATAAAAGGCAAATGAAGAAACATGAGAATGAGTTATCAACAATAAGTCAACTCACACTATAGTTGGTGTTTGATAAAGCTTAAAAAATATTTATGAATGTGCCAACCCTAAACAGATCGAATGAACATATCAACAAATCCCCAAGGACCTTATTTGATTACGGGACTTTAGGGAATTTTACACATCGGGTGTTTCGCCCCCTATTTAGCGAGGGTCCAATCGGGACTTAAAGACGTATTAGTTTTGATTTTTTATTAAATTTGACATTGAGCGTTGGGTTCATGTTTGACAAGGGAGTAGTGAATAATCTACTAAATTGACTGAACGTTTTTTTTAAAGTATTGTAAAATATTTGTAAGAAGTATCTTTTTTTTTATATGGGAATGACAAAGTGACCCCACTACACTTGATGGGAAGTGAAGAATATCAAATAGAATCCAATAGAATATCAACTGACGAGAAATGATTACCCCTTGACAGTCGACACAATTATGTCGGCTTGTTGGAATCAGTTATACACAGGCTGATCCCTGAACGCGACACTAACGTGGGCCCTGGCGGGTTTTAACACCTTGTGTACGGTGGTCGCTATCCAGGCGGATATAAAATATATCCTACCACCAGCAACCGATGGAAAAATGATTAGATATTATGACTTATGCCACACAGATTTACAAAATCCTAGACGAATCTTACTTCCTAGCTTACTAATATTATAAATACGAAAGTTTGAGAACCTGTTTGGATGTTTGTTAGAAGTAAGCGCAATAACAACTGAACAGATTTCGATGGAATTTGCTACACGGCTTGACCATGCCCAGGATAAACACATAGATTCTTTATCGGTGATTTACGCCCATGGAAAGAAATAGAAATCATTTTTCTTAAAAAGGATGACTAGGAGAATGTCGTGACGATATTAAAGGCGTCCGAGAAATCGACCAGAGCCACAACTGTGACCTTGGTGTCCTCCATGTCCGTCCTAATATCGTCAGTCACTTTAAGTAGCGTGGTAGTTGTGCTGTGGCCAGGCCTGAAACCTGATTGAAGCGGGAATAAAAGGTTATTATGGCGCTGGCGTCAAACCCTGTTTCAGGATCTTTTTGTAGCGGGAAATGCTTATCAGTCTCAGTAAGCCCTGAGCAGCGCCTAGTATACTATATAGATGACTTTGACCTGGAAAACTCAGGTCTTTCAGGGCGGCCAGGGCGATCTAAGTCTAGGACTATCCTATCGTATAGACAGATTCTGACGGCTGAATATAAGATCAAGTGCGACGGCAACAGGCCAAATCCATCAATAGAACTGGGCTGTTATGGATTCATTACTCATTCCGTCGGGCGGTCATTCCTCATTATTGAACGATCTGTGAGGGCGTGACGTAATATCGCGGAGGGAAACACACGGACGTGTGTTACGTCGAGCTGTTTTAGATGAATAGAGTAAGGGCTACTCCAATGTCATACACGTCACTAGACTGTAAGCCATGATTGGCAGTGGCACGTATTTTATAACATTGAGCAGTGAAGTTCGCCGAGTCTCCGGGAACACTAATCTGTCTTGAACCCGCAATGAAATTATTAAATAGAAAGATATGGAGATGAAGATGGTCTTATTAAAGCAACAGAAACTAATACAACAGTTTTTAGATCTTTTGTGTACCAATATGTTAATGTTTAACACTTATCACGCACAAACGAGTCTATGTAATTGAATGCAGTTTTCACTAATGTCTTACTAAACTAACTTGAAATATAGACTCAATTATGACCCGAGAAATATAAAGCGGGAGTTATTCCCGGAAGAATTATTTCACTCAAGCGAACCGCGAAATAACTATTGTAATAAAAATGCGATATCTTTAGAAAACAAAAATTTCACTATAATATACGTATTTTTTTTTTCCACCCAGCCAGCATATTCGCCAACAAGTTCGAACAATTATTCTCCCGTACACAACAGATCCCGATTAGACCCAGCTAATGAAACGTGTGCTACAAAATAATTATTTAGTCGACCTTGCTTTCTAATTGTGACTTTTAGTCACCATTGTTGTACTGTAATCTCTAATTTCGTAAGTACGTAGGTGTCAAAGATTTGCGACCCTGTGAATAGACCAACCGGTATAGCTGATTTAGTAATAGCTGATTTTTTTTATTGCTTTGTATGACGAGACGAGCTCGCCGTTCGCTTGATGGTAAGCGATACGACCGCTCATAAACAGTAGAAACACCATCCAACATCTTGAATTTTACAGTATTGTATGGTATTCCACTGCGCTCCCCATCTTAATTCTTGTTATCATAATTCGTAATTCTTATTATCTCAGTAGTGACACTGGCTACAATGTTCTTCAAACCGTAACACAATGGTGACTACACAATGCTGCTTGGCAGAAATAGACATTGCGGTGGTATCTATCCAGGCGGACTCTCACACATGAGAGACCTACCAGTGGTACAAATGGACTAAAGATGCCTGTTTAGGTTTTCCAGCCTAGGCGTTATCTATTTCCTTTTGCGCTAATTTTTATTTATTTATTTATTGCACTTAATATACAAACGTATACAGCGGACTTAATGCTATAATTCTTGTCCCTTTCCTTTTAAGAATCAGATCATACATAATACGAAACGCAACAACATGCTAATATATCTATTATCTCGTCAAAACTATTTTCAGTCTTCATACCCTTATAGGTAGGCATAGGTCTACCAGAGCAACTAATTTTTGTGTGTAACGTTTCATGACCTGATAGGGGGTGAGCCTATCGCCATATCATAAGTAACAGACTCCGAGTTAATGTTGAGCAAAAAAACCATGACTCCCGACCCGGAATCGAACCTGGGACCTCAAAGAGGTGTTGTACACACAATACCATTGTGCCACCAAGCTATTACTATACCTACATAATCTCAAAAACATACTAACAAAGCCTATATTTTGATTCACTCTACGTTATCGCCCTTGGACTCATGAGTCAGTTAGTAGAAAAAGCTCTTTAATTTCGGGTTTACTGTACAATTTTTTCTTTGTCCAATCGTAAAATCGTGCTACATTTAATAATGGGCTATTTGATGACCGCTGAGCGTAGAGTTAAAATGTATAGAACTGACCTGCCTGGGTCTATTTTTCCTCATAAGTTGAACTCTGGAGTCTTCAAGAGTAGAGTGAACAGGTTTCTCTTGGATGGGCGTGTATCACCTCTGTATTCATCTAAACTTTCCATCAGGTGAGATGGAAGATAAACGCATATTCCACTACAACTAAATAAAAAAAAAAAAAAAAAACTTACATTTTCTAATACCTTTTTTATATGTATACTGCAAGCCTTGGGTGGTGGCTAAGGTGCTGGTTACATAAGATTATGATCGATAATGTGTGGTGGTGTGTGTGAGGTGAAGAGGACCTCATAAAAGTCGCAAGAGGTCGCTAGATGCGGGCCGCTTTGTATAGATCGACCTGGAAATCTTTGGTGGAGGCCCATGTTCAGCACTGGACATCCTGCGGTTGATGATGATGATGAATGTGTGTGGTGAGGTTATATTATTTTTGGTAATCGTTTAACAAAATCTCTTACAATGACTATAAAACGCGAATAACTTGAAAGACGCGAGATCGTCAATTTAATTATTGCACCAAGAAAAAATCTTGATATTAACTGTCTTAATTATAAACTTGTATTAGCGTTAAGAGGTGATTAAGAATTGTTTAAATATCTATCAAAAAACATCACCGGTTTCCTAGTTTAAACCTTATTAAGAAGCAAGATGGTGGGTTTTGACTTACTTGATCGAGAAATTTTGCATTTTAACTAAGCATAACTTTGCGAAATTTTTATAAGTAAGACCAACATATCTATTAACTCCGTAATATATCGACCCATGGGGAAAAGACCCACATTTATCGAATCGTCAGAAAACGCAAGTCGATTTTAATAACATCAATAATTTAATCATCATTCTATTAGAGTCTTAAGTCTTTGTAAATAGAAATGTAAGCGCCCCAGGAGAGAGGCGTTTTGTTCCAACCAAATGAAAATAACATTAATTGCATTAAACCATTTCGATTTATTGCTCCGAAATCGATATGCTTTGTACAAGGTTTCATTCTTTTTAGCACCTTTATTGCGTTCTTACTTAGTAGATGGCTGATCTGCGTAGATTCAAAATTAAGATCTTTTGATTAAATTGACTCACCTTCAGAATATCATTATTGTCGGCTTTCGTTTGGCTTCTAAATACAATACGTAATTTTGTTAATGTGTCAATCAAATCATGAACTTATTAACATTTCAAAGCCGGGGCTTCTTTATCCGTTACTCTTGATCGATTGTCTTTAATAAAAATAATTCACAAAAGGTACAACATTCCTTAACCATGTCCATGGTTTTATTATAAAACAACCACAAACAACGTCGAACCATAAATGCATTCATTATACGAACAACACGCCAAGAAACTGGCGTAAAACTACAAAAATTGCAAAAAATAATTTAAGTTTACATGTACAACGTATCCCCTCGTACGCGTGCAACGGAACGTCCTTTTAAATAACCTGGGTAATACAAGTCATCGCGGTAATATTACGCTATAAAATATAAAATACGATGGTATTTTAAAAAACGTATCGATTTTGGTGCCTTATAACATAGCCGCATTACATTAACAGAAGAGGCAGACAGAAATAAAAAAGACAGGCCGAAACAGCGGGATATCGACTCAGGGGGATGCCGTACAACAATCTAAACATAATGACTGGTAATGGACGTTGATAGGGCATAATAAAAAATAACCCATCCCAAAAAAACAACGACAACATGTTGCGTAAAACGGAACGCGTCATTAAAAAATAAAATCTTATTAGCGTATTTCGGAATTGGAACGTCTGAGGAGATTTAAATTAGGTTTGTAAGAAATCTTCTGGCTACTATTCGACACATTTTTTTGGCCGAATACCGAATAATAACGATTGTATTTGAGATCAAATTGGGACGCTATAGTGAAACTGTTTACATCAATCCTAATACGTAAATAAATATCTACAAGATGAAGCAATTTGTGAATTTGTTTAAGTGAGTTACTTGTAATTTTATTACGTACTTACTCGTATTATTTTATATATTCAAATTACAAGAATTTTCTGATACATTTTAAGATTCTTATTTCTTTTATATTTTTTTTTTTTATTACAAATGAATATTGAAATTATCTGTTTGTTCGAATATTCGAAATAATTAATAACTAACCTAACATTCAGTTTCGATTAAATTATTCGTTACAAGCTTAGTAATTGAGAATTCGTTTTGATTTGGTAGAAAATAAGAGGTTGGAGAAATACAATTTATATTTGCAAAACGATTCCGATTCGTACGTATCAATTTTTGAATTTGGAACTTTAACTTTTTAAACGAATTATGCAGATTGCCAGATACGATTGTTTCAAGAAATCGTTTCGTTTAATCGACCGTTTTAAGCGATTAAAACGATAAAAAAGTTGTTGACATAAACACAGGCTACTGTTTGAATTTGGAACATTATTCAAATTGATGTGTTTGCGGCCATTTTTATTACATTAAAAAGATATTTCCGAACGAAAACAAAATGGTGTTTCGTACGGAATTTGGAATTGATCGTTTGGCTATGAATCGGCATATTTAAAGTAGTCGGAATGACTTGCGGCGCATGAATGCAGGCATTTATACAAATTATTTAATATCGTGGGCGTCTTTTCATGTTAAGAAAGTGGGTATCCCCAATGACATTTTACAAATAGACGCGTCATACACTAACAAAATTGCACATAAAAACAGCGGAGTATTTACTATAGTCACAGCCCTAGCGGCTCGCATCGATACGGCCCGAGCGAGCCCGAGTGGTTCCGAATGGGCCCGAGCGTCGGCCGCCCCGTCGCCATGACAGTCGAATAAAATGGATTTATTAGTTTAAAAAATAAGTTAAAGAGTGTATACTTATTACTAACGTATAAAATGAAACGTTTTTTCATTCACAGTTGGAGTATAATGTGTACATCGTCTAAAAACACAGGAAGGCATTTTATTTATAAAAATACAAAAGTTAGTAAGCCGACTAGTCGCGACAGTGGTTGGAGGTTGACTAAGTGAATGTCGGGCAGTTACCTTACTTTCGTCTTGCCAGTATTGAGCTCGGATAACGTATCTATGTAATAAAAACATCTTAGGGTATCCCTTTTGCATTTCCCACGCATTGCATTTAAAACATAATATTTATAAAAATCGGTGAATTATTTTCACCTTTTAAGGTACTTATGTTCTTAACTAATTTTGCCATGTTTAATCAATTAAATATAAACTAAGAGTCACTTCACGGAGGCTCAATAAATCTGTAATACAACCGAAACAGACAGGACCTACCTCTTAGCATGTTCTCTGAGGGACCGTCCGTGATTTTTTGTAACCTTACAAGTTAAAGTGGGTGGGAACTAGTAGAATGACAAGGAATGTATATTTTTTTCATTTTAAGCAGGTATAGGAATAAAAAATAACTACAGAATAATTTAAATAAAAAAGAATATGTATATTAGTAAAATAAGTAAAGATTTAAAAAAAAGAACTTTTTATACTCTATTAAATCAATAGACATATTTAAATATTTATATATTTTCCAGTGAACTGCAGTTAGGTTTCTTAATAGTGACTTTCCAGTGAATTATAGTTGGTTCTTTTAACGTCAGTAATATTTAATGCGCTTTGATATTCCTAGACATAATTTTCGGGCTAGTTTTTATAACGACAGGTGACAAATATTCTAAGGCTTCCATATCACAAACAAGAAACCAATGGTAGAATATGAAAAAGTGTTATTTAAAAAAATTTTTTTACGTACCTTCAAAGCGATTATAAAGATCAGTAACAAATAAGATTAACATGACTCTTCGTAAAGATACTTGTAAAATAGAGCACGAAACTAAACTATTTGAAATTCGAACGAGCGTTAATCTAATAAAATTTGTCCCAAGTCAATCGGGCTATCTAGCTCCAGAATAAGCGTTCATTGAAGTTTAATGTACCATAGCTAATCCGCCGTTAATAGACAACGAGCTCCGATAAGAGTTTTGCGTAATTAACGGTACACACACAAAAGATTGGCGCGATCGCAGCCATATTCGTGTGACGGTACTGGCCGGAACTTTCTTTAATATTTAATTAATTTTCTACAAAATACCTTTTTTGTCTATGGTGTGATTGACGGTAGTTTTTTGTTTTATCTGAGGTAATTAATTTTTGTAAATGGAACTCCGTTGGTTAAGCTGCGGTTGATTTTGAATTTGGAATGTGTATTGTTTGAAGGTGATTCAATGTTATTTTCATGTATTCAAATGTTATTATATTATTTGTGCGCCATATTTTCCTTAATTAATGCCCCAAATGATCTGAGAAAGGCGACGCAGATTCGATTGCTGTCCTGAGTGATAGAAGATTGATTGTAACTCAAATTTTTAGCAATTGCCGCCTCCTTTGTGAAAATTCTGGTGGTATGTCCGACTACCAAATTGAACTGAGTGAAATGATGTATCTTGTACCCGCGTACAACCGACATTAATCATTATTGAAGCCGTCACAATTCATATCCATTCGGCGGTTTTATTACCTGAATCTTGAATAATAATCAGATAAAAAGAATTTTCGGCTTAATAACATTTTATACGAACTTACCTCTGTATTGTAGAGTACCTATATTTTGTTTTAGCCCTTATTTAACTTACAAACAGACGAAAACTGTCTTTACGCTGCAATTATTTAAGTTTAAAGTTAATAGTTAACATAGAAAAGTGTGAGAGATAAGGAATACATGCAGCTCATAGACATGGAGGTCTACATTACAGAAAAGAGACAGGTAATTCCCGACATATTGCTTTGTCTATCAAACCGCGTCAATTTCCCGAAAGTATTTCGCAGTCAATTCTATTTTCATGGCTTGAATAAAATAAATAAAAATATATCCATAAATTACTAGGCGCGTAGTCTAAACAAAAAATATTATAAAAAATCGATTGGATCATTTACCATAGCTTAATGTTTTTGTCAGCACGATGACTTGTGTTAGGCGTGAATTTCTTTGTGTTTTTGCGTAGATCTTAAGATCTCATTCTTCGAATGTAATCTCGATGTTCAAATTGATTCTTATATCAGACTTCCGGGTTTGATGTGGGATTTATATCGTTCTTTTTCAATGTTTTCATTCAAATATTGTTCTTTTTCAATGCTTTGAATGACGAGACGAGCTTACCGTTTGCCTGAAGGTAAGCGACTCAACGTTGACTACTATGAAGGCTTTACACCTTATTTGCCATAATTATCCCAAGGGACACAAATTCTATAAGACTACTTATATCTATTAAGAAATCATAAGAATTATCTTTGCATATAATTATTAATATCTTGACTTATTGCATTACGCCCTGTTTCTGACAACTATATTCCTTGAACTCTGACTAATAAAACCCACCATTCTCCGAAACCCAAGGCTCTGAATGACCACGAGATAGAAATAAGTCCAAAAGTTACTACACAATGAAATCACATAAATTAAGTGTTATGCTCAATGGAGACCCGAAAAAAATTAGGGTAAGCTACCTGATGTTGAACAGTTCTCGGGTCATTTTGAAAACGTTGGTTTGTTATAACTCAAATTATTTATCGCTAGCTGAGCCCGCGGCTTCGTTCGTGGAGTTTGATTTGTGGTAAAGGTAAGGAAATGTATCCAATATTCCTTGGTTTTTTTTTTCAGAGTAGTCTGCGAACGGAGTACTAAAACCCTTTAGCTTTGAAATTGCAGAGGCTCAGTAGAGACTGGGGAAGGGAGAGTGGGGATGAGGACTTCCTAGGATCAGCAGAAGGGAAAGGAGGGGAACTGTTCGCGGGCCATTTTAGGCCTCAATGTGTTTTTTTTATTCTAGAGAGATACATACTGAGTTGTGCGCCTATGCATCAACCAAGAGGGATATATACTAAACTGTAGGCCTAGGGCCACGTCAAATATCCCCGCGTAGTGTGCATTAGGTAAGAAGACCGAGCGCACAAGAATTGCTTCGGAGGAGACCTTTCTTTGGGTTCAAAAGGACTCCATAGTCTATATTAAAATTCGAAACAAACGTTTCATGAGTTAAGCCGATATCCGAAATCAATATAATGGGCTTAGGGCTAAACATTGTCCATAGAGGAGGCCTGTACAGCAGTTAGGACAGTATACAATGCTGGTGGTAACCAAATTACAAAACTCATGGAGAGTTTTTTTTTTATTTAACATAAAGAGACTCCTCTGACCTGATGGATAACTTCGATAGATGATTATCGCCAGTCGATATAATTATGCCGGCCCTGCCAGTTTCCCAGTTAAGATAGAAAGTTGTCAACCTTGGTAACGGAGTAATGCCACGCTCGTGGTCCGATCGTGAAAATATTTTTTGCTCCACTAACCGCCTAAGCTGCGTGACCGGGGGTGGACTGTGACATAATCGAAATTGTGTTAAGGCGACGACTGTCTTGTTCTCAAGATCCTTTAATTATCCTTTAGTTACTTGAGTGCCCCGGTCTTTTCGGATTGCCTATGACTATGAGAGTGAAGAAACAGAGAGTGTATTGCGCACACACTTGTGCACTATTGGATACTACAGAAGATATACTAGCATACTACAGAAGATATCCTACGTACCTGACTGATCTTCCATGAGATAGGCCGTTGTAGCGGAAATTTGGCTAGGAGGGATTAAATTCAGTTAATTGTCTTGATAGCCAAACCTGTAATCATTAAGAGGAGAGAGGAAAGAAACATAGAAAGCTAGGTTGGAGATTTTGTTTCTCGAGTAAGTGATTTAATCTCTGGTATATCGTCGTATGCATAAGTTTTTATAAGTATTTGGTTTTTACAAACACATCCGCCTTATTACAAAAAGATAGGTTAGTACTGGGTTTAAACCAAGACTAAAAAGTCTAGGTTTGTTACGGTATTAAAGTTAGTACTCGGACTAAAATTCATTCTTATTACAAATCCAAGACCAACCGAGGCTTAACTAGTACCGAAGATAGTCCCTGATTTAATTAGTATCCACAGAGTATAAACAAAAAATTGCCGTAATCCATTGATTCATTCACTCCGCGTTTGACGCACCGTTCCTTTTAACACAAGTATGTATAAAACGAAGGGCAAAATGTTTAATAAAATGTGATTTAGATAATTATGATGATGCTAAATATATACTATTTTGCTATTTAAATATATCTTAAAGCTGAATAATTTAAAATGGCTTGGTTTTGTTTTAATTCACTGTTGACTTGTTAAGCTAGCGTACAATGGAATGAAGTGTGCGGCGCGCATATATGAACATTATCAAAATGTTTACATTTCGGTTTATTTATGATTTTGATCAATAGCACTTCAAGTAACATAAAGAAACGTTGTTCTTTTAAAACAATTTAGGCACGGCAACAGCATCACAAGTGTAATTGTTTTTGTTGTGGAATCACGTACGTTACGTATATTTTAGTTATACCAATTAAAAATGGAGCAATAAATCATAAAAAACGAGGCGAATATTGGACTTTTGAAGAAAAGGTTAGTTAAAAGCAATCATCTTGGTTATGAGCAGTGTAATAAATTAAAATGTTATTCAATTAGTACAAATTTCCTTCTTAATCCAAGAAATACTACGTTAACTTATTTCCGAGTCGGTTTACATATTAGATAATAAATCAACCAAGACGAGTACCAATATGTAAAGATGGAAAGAATGAAAAAAAAATAACAAATAAGTGAGTAAATTTTGCTGTTTTTGTAATGAATATTTAGTTACCATGACTTATGTAAAATGTACCTATATTTGTAAGACTAAATGACTCACTAACGAAAACTACGGGGTCTATTGAACCGCAGATTTGTTCCTAACATTTTTAAATCTTCTAAATCCATTAAATCAATCAAATTTATTCCCATTTTTTCTATTTTAGTTTATATTTGGTTCTCTAAACACAATTATCAACTTTGAAATTTGATGTTTCGAGGTTAGTACTGGAGTTAAACTAGGGGTCACGGCGGTTTAACTTTAGTACCACAGATAGTCCTCGGACTAGCGATAAACTTGGTTTTGTAATACCATTTTTCTTAGTCCATAGTTTAAACCTGGTACTAAACCCGGTACTATAGTTAGTCTTCGTTTTGTAATAAGGCGGATTTTGTTTTTTTGTTAGATTCACATTTACCAATCACGCATACATATTGTATTCAAAAACATAGTTTCTAACTACATTTACTGCACGTTTCAATTCAATCATTCATAAAAATGCCTTCTGTGATTCTTAGATTACATTTTGCTAACCAACTCAAAAAAGAGCAGGTATGCCATTTACAGCGTTTTATATATTTTGAGATATGTGGACTGATTTGTATAATTATTATTTTTCAAAAAACAGTTTTATTCCACGACTAAACTAAGAATAAACAATATGAAAACATACAATAGAAAACCTTAACTTCTGAGCACTTCCATTTAATTCGGTTTCGTGAGTCAGCCCGCCGCGGTCGAGCGCACCGCAGTCTTTTCCATACAAATTATAATATTTATGTCGTTCCAGCGACTTGCGCGAGCCGCTCGCCCGCCAGTCGGTTATGTGCATAACTTAATTTCCGGAATTCGCCAGAGTATATCTGGAAAATTTATTTCTTGATACTGTTTTATATTTCTATTTGTTTGTTCTGATGTTATCTTTTGCGGTATAGGCATTTTAGATCTTAACCGAGTAGTCGTAATGACGAGTCCAAATTAGTTATCATCATGACCATAATTAACCTTACTGTCATTTCAATGATTTTAGTATTGATTATTATAATCGACAAATTGTTTCATGTCCATTCTCTATAAGGAAACTCACCTTGTGCGAATTATATTAAAAACACCTCTCAAAATTTTTGCTTCACGAATTAAATCCAGGCACTCTCGGTTACTGAACCGGTTACTAAGCACTGGCTTATATACTCATTCACTTACACACATCACGACTCTATCCTCAAAGGAGTAAAAGATGCAACCAGAGCTTCCACTATTCGCCAAATGTGTTTCGTTCTATGATGTGATAGAGGGCGAGCCTATCGCCATATCGGGCATAAATTCCAGAGCCCAAGCTGATCTTCAACAGAAAAAAACCAACATCACTACCCGACCAAGGATTCAAACCCAGGATCTCAGGCGGTCTCGCACTGGTCGCATAATACAACTACACCACCATCAAAATACAGTATCAAACGTATCGAATATATAAGATGCAATAATTAACCTCATCAATAAACCAGTTAAAGGGAACATCCTTCTTCAATTTGTATCGCGTAGTTGTGAAGTAAATAACACGGTATATTGCGTACGGCTTCCATTCTCAGGTTACCTGGGTGAAGTGATATTAGGCTGGTCATCATCAGCCTTGAGTCTGCACATGTACCCACTGCGTGATATAATAATATCAGCCCTGTATTATATACTTGCCCACTGCTGAGCACGGACCTCCTCTACTACTGAGAGGGATTAGGCTTTAGTCCACCACGCTGGCCTAGTGCGGATTGGTAGACTTCACACACCCTCGAAATTCCTATAGAGAACTTCTCAGGTATACAGGTTTCTTCACGATGTTTTCCTTCACCGTTAAAGCAAGCGATAATTCACAAAGAATACACACATATTTTTTTAGAAAAATCAGAGGTGTGTGCCCTTGGGATTTGAACCTGCGGACATTCGTCTCGGCAGTCCGTTCCACAACCAACTAGGCTATCGCCGCTACTGCGTGATAGCCTAGATAGGAATAGAACGTACTACTGAGACCTAACGCTGATGCCTAACGCACACTTCTGATTTTTAGAAGTACAATCTTCGAGCGAACTAACCTTCTAGAAGCGCCGATAACAGGCCCTTCGCTCTCTTAACCTAGACGACGAAATGGATATATTTGTCTATTCTCTGAGTGAATTCACAAAGATAGCGGCCATGATAATTTCATATAAAATATGAGGATTGTAAGGCAAAATACTGTTTATTTGTATGGTGTTACACTACTGCTGGTTATCCTGTGATAGAAGATGTAAGAGAGGAAAATAAATAAATAGATAAAACCATGGCTCATGGAACAGACATGAAACATAGAAAACCTCTTCTCATCTACTTGAAACGATTAAATACAACACATAAACACCATACACACACAAGCACACGCGCACACACATACACACTATAATATAAGATTCTATAGCATTCAGTAGTTACACTGGCTACAATGTTTTTCAAACTGGAACACAACAGTGTGTACACACTGGTGCTTGGCGGCAGAAATAGACATTGCGGTTGTACCAACCCACGCGGACTGCCACATATGAGAGACCTACCAGTATATCAAGATAATACAGAAGACACCTGTATCCAGCAATTAGTATGCATTTATTCACCCCAAATTATTTCGTTTTATTACTATTCTGACGTGTGTCAATAGTTTACGATCTGTAACGTCTCGTAAAAACATCTAAACAGCTGTTAAGTTTTGGTCCCACACGAAATTTCCAATATTTGCGTCCTCGCTAGTATTCCTCTAATGCTTTACACCGACTGCCTCGCTGATGTAGTTGCAATTTTATAATAATAATAATATCAGCCCTGTATTATATACTTGCCCACTGCTGAGCACGGGCCTCCTCTACTACTGAGAGAGATTAGGCCTTAGTCCACTACGCTGGCCTAGTGCGGATTGGTAGACTTCACACACCTTCGAAATTCTTCTAGAGAACTTCCCAGATGTGCAGGTTTCCTCACGATGTTTTCCTTCACCGTTAAAGCGAACGATAAATTCACAAAGAATATAAAGTTGCAATTTTATGCGTGGTATTAATTTTTAATCTTAACATTTATAGGCATGGCGGCCTTCATGGACAGTCTGTTTCGTGACAAACAAATTATCTCGAAAAAATCCATTTCATATTATTTCCATTGGAAACATTCGCGTATGTGAAGAAACCATTAATTCTTACCTTTCCTTTTAAGGGCCGGCGCGGTCGTTTACCGTCAAGTGGACCATACGAAACCTCTACATCTAAACAAACTGCTACTTTACTTGGACTTTCCAATAAGACCACGGACATGGTCAGAGAGGGTGGAAGGGAAGTAAAGGTATCGGCGCCCATACTTGAAACTTCTTTGCTCACCCTAGAAAAAGCTTTATGATTACAATAGTTTTGAGTAGTGCAGGCTTTACATTAATTTCGCGATTTTTTTGTTTAGCTTCAGCTAGCCGCCCCCCTAAGAGAAAATCCGTAGCTAGTCAATGACCTTCAACTTATTATGGTTTGATTGTCAGTTCGTTCATATATCGTTGGTGTCTCATTCTCTGACTGTGACTGTCCTGAGCCGAGGTTCGTAACCCGTAAGTGGGTCTTCAGCATAGTCGCTTCATTTCCAAGGTTTGCGAGAGCCAGAAAGCGCTCACACAAAAGTCTGATAGTTTTGTATAAGCCGCCTCTTGCCAGGCTAACAAACGTTGGGTCATGATAAAAAAAACAATATACATTAATGTATTTTTTATAAGACACTAGCTGACTCAACAGACGTTGTCCTGTCTTAACTATGTATGCACGCGCGCATTCTGTCGACCGCTGACAGTCATTTCAAACCACTGACAGTTATGTAAAATTAATATTGTCGTTAATTTTTCTTAAATTTTCCAATATTTCGCACAATTTTTGGATTTTTTTTTGTTTCATAAGAACCTTCTCCTGACAATAAAATACACAACAAAAAAAATTGTGTAATCGGTCCAGCCCTTCACGCGTGATGGCGTGACTAAGGGAAATAGGGATTCATTTTTATATATATAGATAGATATAGATTATATATATAGATAGATATAGATTACTACCCTGCTCGAACCAATCCCTTCACGCGTAGACAATGCGGTTACAACTAGGCTGTACCTTAAAATAATATTAAAAACATCCCATATCTCACCTCCAAAAACCAAACAAATCTAATTACATCAGCCATCAATATCTATGTCAATAACTCAGCGTCCATCGGTTCTGAGTAAAAAATGCCCGTCGAGTTAACAAGGTATAACATTTAATAACAATACGCTGTAAAGGTAATCGTCCATTGTTCGGGAGAGCTTGAGGCGTGTTCGGGCACCGCGGCTGTGTGCAGCGATGTAGTGGTTACTGGAAGGGTTAACGTTCACTCCATTTAGTTTAAAGGACGAACGGTATTTTTTAATATGACAATGAGGAACGGGTAATGTTGACTCTGTTTAGGTGAAAGGATGGATGTTGGCAATGTTTGTAAAAGAGGTAATAAGGTATAAGTTATTGTATTGTGTTAATTCCAATGTAATAATCTATCTTGTTTTTATGATAGTCTACAAAGGGGCGGTACTAATAAATTAATAAGATTCTTATGCTCATTCCTCCGCCGATAAATTTTTTTTCGGGGTAAAGAAACTTTATTTACATAAGCTTTCCGTTATAAAAAGCTACTTCAAATCTTAATCCAGGTTAATAATCAATATTATATGTATCACATTTCATACAAATAGGTTCAGCTGGTTCTTTCCGTCTATATTAACTATAAATATAAATTTTCAATTCACTGTAAGTAACAAATAACGAATCCACGTCTGCTCACGTAATGATGAAGTTTTCCCTACTTAATTGTACCACGTCCTACAGTCAATTACAACTACGCTTCCTGCAATGTCCCTTCCAGTCCCCACACATCCATACACGAGATAACAGAACCGCTTGTACTGAGTGAAACAATACTATCATATAATATACTTTCACTGATGCGCACTTTGATTCCTAAAATATTTCATAATTTATTTAGGTTTATTGTATCGCGATTATTTTGAGGATGCTTTGACCTGTAGTTGTTTAATGAGCAGTTAATGGCGGCGGGTCCTTGCGTTATCAGGAACTATGATTTTTTTTTTATTATTCAACAAAAAGCAAAACAATAATATATGAAAATATCGACGAATGTGACATTTTAGAAAAGTCAGAGGTGTGTGCCCTTGTGATTTGAACCTGCGGACATTCGTTTCGGCTGTCCGTTCCACAACCAACTGGGCTATGGCCGTCTACCCATAAAATCCGCGAAATAGTTTTATTTCAATGTCCAACATTCGCATAGACATAAGAATTCATTATAATGGGACTACTAACATTCGCGTAAACATGAAAAAATCATTATAATAGGACTATGAAAGAAATAGATTATTTAGTTGCTTTAGGTTTATTGTCACTTTAAGTTTCAATGATTTTATTTGATTCATTGTAGCCCTATTGAAATGATTGACCCATTAAACAATAATTTATTACCATTTTGCAGAGAAATTTAGCCCATAAAAGTGAGACCCAAAATTATTTTTGCTTCCTCGGACAAGGGTTCATCCTTCTCAATTGTGGTGGGGGCGGCAGATCCTCCTTGCAAAGCAGCCTCTCCCTTAATACTATCTCCTTCCCACAAAGCAGGTTGTAGAACGCAAGCCCAGCTTTCGCTGTGTGGTAAGATAAAGTTCTAAAAGCTTCGTCAGTCTCTTTGGGAAAGCACAAAGCACCACTAGCTAAAGCTCCGACTCCTGTGTAGAAAATACGACGACTAACATTCCGCCCTGAGCCAAGAAGGAAGCCAGTAGTGGTTCCCAGAAGGACTATCGCCCGCCGAATCGCCAAGTTTTCAGGATCTCTCATCATTCTTTTGAATTCTCTTTTCGAGTTCCTTATGGTCTCGCAGGCTTCGTTCTTCATCTCCTTCAGACTGCATTTCAGGCTGCAGTAATAGTCTTGCGAGCATTTCCTCCAACTCTTCACGTGAGGCAGTAGACATTCTTGAACTAATTTCGTCTTAGCTTTCGGACAGCTGTGGATATTTTCGACGTAATCTTTATATTCGTAATGAGGACTTGTGTACAGTGGCAGGTCGGTGTATTTCATCGGTGCTGGTTTTTTAGGAGGGCAATGGTAGGGTTTTGCTGGCGCTGCTGCTTCTACGACGGGCAGCAGCGATATATCACCTACCAGAGCAGTTTTCAGCACTCGAATCCAGAGTTGACCTAACACGTATAAGTCGCCATATGTCAGTAGGATCAAAGGCGTCTCAATATCTTCCTGTGAGTTGATTATTTCTGGGTCGCGGTCAACAACTTCTAATGTTTCTATTCCCATTTTGGTTGGTGATTGTTTACAAAAATTTTGACAATGACGTTATGAATTTGACGGGAGGTTGACATGTGGAATTTCTTTTTTTTTACTATTTAACAAGGAGTAAATAAAATCATACACTTTAACCTTTTTAACCAGTATAAAATCCCAAAACACTTAGTAACCTTTGTCTGTCACTAACTTTTAAGCATTTTGCCTGAATTAACTAAACTCATTGAAGTGTAGACTTAATCACAGACATTAGGTTCGCCTTAATGACCCTAGTTAGTCTTTATGGGCTGAATACGCCTCACTCGTATTCTCTTTAATCGCAGATAAACAGGTTTTATATTAATAGATTCTTATATTGTTAGGTTTTCTTTAGTTATCAATTAACTATGTACGAAGTCTAATAACTGACTTTACTATTCTTAAACAACGTTTCTTTCATGGTTTTATATTCTTCAAGTTTTTATGAGTATCTATACTGAAATTTATTATAATAAAACTATTATTTATATAAATTCTATTTACAGAAGTAATTTAGCATTTTGTAGTATCTATAAATTTGTTTACTTCCTTAATACCCAGTTTGAATAATTTGTAATTATGATCGCACTAATGAAGCTTACATGTCAATATTGTATACAAGATATTCTTATAAAAACATCTCACTATACAGGCTTAGCCTAGTTTGAAACATAGTATTAAACGTTTATGGCAAAACCAAACTGTAAACAATGGAGAAGTAAATAAATACATAGTTTATTCCAATTAAAATGCTTTTCACAAATTACGTTAGTTCTAAAATACAAAATTGTTACATAATATATTATGTACAAATATAAAAAAAAGAGGACAATATTAAATATCTTTGTTTTACTTATAATGATATATCACTACATAGTATAAAACAAAGTCGCTTTCTCTGTCCCTATGTATGTTTAAATCATTAAAACTATGTATGTTTTTTTTAATAGATAGAGTGATTCAAGAGGAAGGTTTATATGTATAATAATAACATCCATTAAATAGTGGAGAAATACTGTTATTTTGTTATGTTATACCCGTGCGAAGCCGGGGCGGGTCGCTAGTTATATATACTTTATAATGAATATATTAATAGACTAGATGACCCGGTGAACTTCGTATCACCTACATACATTTATTATTATTATTCATCGTGGAACGCAATTTTGCCATACCAATACGTACGTTATGATTATCTGTCTCTCGCTAGTCGAGAGTACGGTTTACGCGTGCGGTAGCTTGTCGCACATTTGATTAACTTCGACGATCAAAGTCATCTTCTCCGTGGCATTTTGCGACAATAACATTAAATAAAGTTTTCGCGCACTGACAAATTGATGATAGATTTTAATAATAGTCTTGAAATTTATTTATTTATTTTCTATTTTTGAGAACCTACAGACACTTTTACACTTTGTTTATTTCTGAAATGTTTTGTATTTGAACAAAATAAACCAAAGAAATCGGACCTCATAATACAACTATGAAACAGACTTATTTCTGAATACATCTATATATATGTTACAGTTCTTTATTTCTAAAAAGAGAAAAAGACATGAAATGTTTGACAGGTAGGAACATTTTGTATTGAAAACTTATATTGTCGTTTTTAGTATTTTCCGTTATTTATTATTTATGTTCGTCACCGTTTAATCCATCCCTGGACTTCCACAAATAATTCAAAACCAAAATTAGCCAAATCGGTTCAGCCGTTCTCGAGTTTTAGCGAGACTAACGAACAGCAATTGATTTTTATATATATAGATAATAGAGATATTTTACGAGTTATAATATGCTAACTTTTGCTGGCGGTTCCACTTGGGTTAACGTTTATTCCCGTGATAAAAATAGACTATAGCATTCAAATAAATGTACATTTGAAATATTGAAGATATTTTCAAAATCAGTTCATTAGATTTTGAGTTGAACACAAATATACTAATAATCAAATCTTTTCTCTTTGTTTTGAAAAAAAATGCATTTGGTTTAAGATTAGCAACCGCCCCCGGGTGGGCTCGAACCACCAACCTTTCGGTTAACAGCCGAACGCGCTAACCATTGCGCCACGGAGGCTCTTGGTTATTCTATCCCAAACTCTATTCCATGCACAATTTTATTAGAAGATGAAAAACTAAACAAGCGCGAATTGAACTCGCACTCGTGTTCTTTTAAACTATTTTTTTTTAAGACATATTTAAGGTTTTAAGATATTTGTCTATACAATTGCTCTAAGAGGTAGTTTCTTGCCACATCTATATTCTCGGTCAGGTTTTGATTCACTTGTGTAATCGCAAAATATGTGACATAATCATATCTCATAATCACTATGACTTTTTTGAGCTGAAAGAGTCCGTAGACTTAAATCAACTTGATATCTCAACGTGTTCCTGAGAAAAAAGAGTTTTAACAAACAGATGAATGACAAAGAGATAAGGGTTATTTTTGAGGTATGGAACTCTTATAATGTACCTCAATGATTTTATTCGACAAATAGATTACCCGGTAACTGCCTCGGTGGCGTAGTTGTACTGCATGCGCAGTAATGTCTTGGGTTCGAATCCCGGGTCGGGGAATGATATTTGGGTTTTTCTGCTCAGCATCACCCTGGAGTCTGGAATTTGTGCCTAATTTGGCGATAGGCTCGCTCCCTATCACATTATAGGACGGAACACACTTGGCGAAAAGTGGGTGCCTTGATTGCGCCTCTGCCCCTTCGGGGATAAATGCGTGATGTTGTGTGTGTGTAGATTAGCCGGTTAACCTATAATATTATCAACATTTCTTTTGTATCCTTATTATAGTATGGGGTTGGTACAAAAAATATCTCAAGCATATCGGAAGAGTTGTCTGATATTTACCACCGATCCGCTTTAACATCAAAATCTTAAAGGAGATCCAGCACTGTGCCCCGACTTTGGATTCGAACCCAGGTCTATACCAATTTATACTATAACACTAGAACGAGAATATGTCTATATGTCGACAGTTAAATTCCACGTCTCTTGAAATAACATGCTCAAAGTAATTGCATTTTCCACAAAGTCCAATGCGTCAAACAGGAAAAAAATACATAGATCATATCATTAAAAGCGACATTCCCTGTTTATCACTAAACCTCTATGACTCATTATTCGTCATACATTTAAAAATCACGTTTTTACAGCGACCTCCTGACTTTTCTCAAAATTAAAACATTACACACAGTACTTGTAATAAATTAAAAAATATAAGTGTGAAAAAATTTGGGTAACAAATTGTTCACAATTACCCCAAAATGTTATCCTACCCCATTAACTTAGAGTCGAGTTTCGGAACAGACGTGGCGAATTAAAACTCCCATAAAAAGGGCCGTAATAAACATTGTTTAACACTATTATAGAGTTGTGTTTCACGCGGATATTCCTGTTTTTATTTCGAAGTAAATTGTACCTTAATGAATATTAATAACACGTTTCAAATTCACTTATAACTGACCCGACGTTATGAATTCATGCTTTAGCGATATCAGGAATAACTGGTGACACAATTAGGGCGCGATTTGCATTAGAAGCTTTAGTTTCTCGATTATGTCTATCGTGACTCGGACGGTAATCATTTTGGGGTAACTATTAATTGACAGCTTTATTGGGGTAATTTAACAGTAATCTAGTGAGAAAATCGAATGACACAAATGTTATTCCGATCTTCCATTTAGACCGTTTTATCAACGGAATCTACGTAAAATAGTACTTGTGCAAAAATACAACTTTACAAGAGAACGATTTAAACATTTTAAACTTTGTAAATATCATAGTTCAACTAAAATCTTTGAAATTTTGGAATAGTGAAGTATAACATTTTGATTTAGTGAGATATAACATTTTGAATTAGTGAGGTATAAAATTTCAATATTTCAAAGATTTTTGTTGAAATATGACATATTTACAAAGATTAGAATTTTTATATGGCTCTCCTGTATAGTTGTGTTTTAGCGCTTATACTAGTATACATAGGACCCATCGTTATACCAAAACTTGATCAATAATAAATCGTATTTTATTAATACCCCATAGTTTAATATATGGAAATTATGGGTAATAAAATATTTTATTTATAATGTAACAAATACTACTCCTGGATTATACAACTGACTTTGTTTTGTGTAACTGACTTATATCCTACATAGTAGATACAAATGATGGGGTTTACCCTTATTTAAGTGATAAAATATAAATGATTTAATCTTTACCCTTTTATTTCTACCCCTTTTGGACAACTAAGGGCGAGTTGTATTATTGTAATTCAAATTATAAAATATGTTTAAAATAACGTATCAACATAATTAAATAAACAAACACATTATACAGACTATTTTCACTACACTAACATAGAAAAACGATTTGCGCTTAATTTAAAACCTTTCTACTCGGACAATAAGGACTAATTTCAGTTGGAACGCAATAAAAGCCCCAAGCCTATCAAATGACGTCACACGGTATCATACGTCTTAATCTTAAGATAAGAGTTTTTTTATTATTGTGAGTACAACGTAAAATTTTAGTTATCTCTGGAAGTGGTTTTTGGTTGTTTTTATTCCAACGTAGGGTTGGCAATGTTAGGTTTTACATTATTAGCTGTTAGCAGTGTATAAAAATTATAATAGTCAAACATATTACATATTATTATTGATTTATATATCTATGAGTCATAATAGGTATACAAGCGGCGATAGCCTAGTTGGGTGTGGAACGGCCTGCCGAGACGAATGTGTGTAGGTTCAAAACGCAAGGGCACACATCTCTGACTTTTCTAAAGTTATGTGTATATTCTTTGTAAATTATCGTTTGCTTTGACGATGAAGGAAAACATCGCAAAGAAACCTGAATACCTGAGTAGTTATCTATAGGAATTTTGAGGTTGTGTGAAGTCTACCAATCCGCACTAGGCCAGCGTGGCAGACTAAGACCTAATCCCTCTTAGTAGAGAAGGCCCGTGCCCAGCAAAAGCACAGAATATATAATACGTATACAGGGTTGATTTATTATTTATAAGTGTACAAAGTTATTTTGTCATTACGTTAATAAATTTATGGCTAGAAAGCAATACATCGGTGAAAACTGTAGTTTTTGTGTGATGCGTGTACAAACATACAGACAGACAAATTCTAAAAACGATTGATTTAGCTATTTTTTTACCTTAATAAATAACATCTATATTAGATTTTCTTCAAGTTTATAATGTACAGACATCAGCCAGTTGCAATTTTATTATATGTAAGGATTCCATAATCCACAATCATTCTATTATGTTCGTATACATAACACATAAAGCAAGTAACATGTTTCTTGTTAGAGACGAGTATTTTCCACTTGTGACAACCCTACGTCCCGGGCTGCGAAGTGACGACCCGTAAAAGAAATATAGTCTGTTTATTCTTTTGTGATATTTTATTAGAAGTCTTTGTCTTGTCCTGTCCGAGTGTTTTTCTAGGACAATTCTGTTGATACTGCTTAAGTTAAGGCGCTAAAATAATGCGTTATAATAGGCCATTTACGATCTAGATTACTACATACATACTATCACGCCGTCTTCCCTCGTTCGGGGCAGAGAGAAGTGTAACATATTTCATCAGCTATGTTTGGTGCCATACAATAAGAGGCGATAGCCTAGTTGGGTGTGGAACGGACTGCCAAGACGAATGTCCGCAGGTTCAAATCCCAAGGGCACACACGTCTGACTTTTCTAAAATCATGTGTGTATTCTTTGTGAATTTATCGTTCGCTTTAACGGTGAAGGAAAACATCGTGAGGAAACCTGCACATCTCAGAAGTTCTCTGTAGGAATTTCGAAGGTGTGTGAAGTCTACCAATCCGCACTAGGCCAGCGTGGTGGACTAAGGCCTAATCCCTCAGTAGAAGAGCAGGCCCGTGCCCATCAGTAGGACAGTATATAATACAGGGCTGATATTATTATATTATTATTATAATAAGGGGCGAGTCTCTTATCATTTACTGTACACAATGCTAAGCTCTGGGCTTATAGCGAATCAAAAACCCCAATGTCACTTTTTCGACCCGGAAACTCAAGAGCTCAGCTCGGTAGTCATACATGAGGAAGTAATATAATAAGTTATCTCGGATATTATTGGACCATCGACATATATGTACTACGTACTAGATTTGGCGTTTCGAACAGTCACTGTGTTCAACTGAATTGAACTGCAATACATTCAAACTGACTTTAGTATGGTCAATATTGACAGCTTGTGGTTGTGTATTGAGCGGCGCTCATGATACAAAGACTCGAGTTTAAGTGTAAACCTGGATTTTAATAAAAAATATTAGTCAAATAAGTAAAATTGTTTGTTGTTCAAGTGAATAAATAGGTTATAACAGTTATGTTTTGGCTGCCATTTTAGTTCAGATTTTGAATAGTTTATATAGACGTTCGTGTCTATAGAATATACGTCAATGTATTGGACTGACATATTTATCGCTGGTATATGTCATTCCTTCTGTATAATTTTTTTAACTATACACAGTACTCAATAGTCTTAATTTATATTAGTCCACACTTTAAGTAATTAACTAGTATAAGGGAGCAATGTTTAATGCAATCTAGTTTCTATGCTTGTATATTTTATAATTAGCTTTAATTTTGATTGTAATCTGTTTTGCGTCTTAATTTTATTAAAATAACATAAAAAAATCCTATACATATTTTTTTTCTATTAGAATAAAGGATTGTAGAAAGGCATACATCAGTTTCTGTTCTGAAAACCATCGACATCCAATAACATGTTCACTGGAGATCACAATCAGATTTGATTACCAAGTTTTAAAAACAGAATATGCTCAACCACATTTCAATTAAAACATATCGTACGGAAAATCACAAAGGAAATCCAATCTATCGTATGAAACAAAACGGTCTATTATCGAATATCGAGTAAATTGTATGTAGTAGACTTAAACGCGTGGCAGAAAGTGTCTCTACTATGAAAATCGACTCTACTTCCCATTAAAATCGCCATTGGGCGTTTTTAAAACGGCAGAATGATTGTTGCCAATGAGAAAGTGGAAGTGTTGTTGGAATGTTTGAACATTTGTTACTATAAGAGAAGTCTAAAACTTTTGTTTAAATAAAAAAATAGAAATATCTTTTGAGAGGTTGTTTTTATAATACTTAAATGAAAGACCGTTTTTAGTTGTAAGTTCCTTTAGATTGTAAATATTATTATCAAATTTCAACAATTTCATACAAAAATAGCATCCTATCAAATAACAATATTAGTGAATAATATATTGAATAAACTCAATTATCAACTACAAGAAGTAAACTTCAGTTTTTTTCTTTTTTATACTTTATTCATAAACAATAATGATAAGTTTAAATACCTCTTTTTTATAAAAGAAATTTAAGACTTAACATATAAATGAAATAGAACCATTTGTATATCCACAGATAAAAAAATCCTATGACTTTAAAAACAATCCTCAATAATCTAACCATAAAAAGTAGACTTTTAACAAAATCCCCCACTTTCCCAACCTCCAACATCACATGCACGTATCTCGCGCGAAACAGTTTTTTCAAGCAATCGCGTCGCTACGAGCGCTTCCGGTTAATTAAATACGAGAATTGCCCTCGTTGTCCAAGCTTTGATACGCCGTGCGACAGAATGGCATATCGCTGGACCGAACAGTACGGTAGGACGATACGCTGGACAAAATTGATTGAGTTTGTTTTTTATTAGGCTTTAGCATCTCGGCAGCCTTCGGCATTAATCTTTACGATAAAATTGAGACATTTTAATTTGTTAGTTTTTATAGCAACTAGCTACTGAATATATTTTAGGCATCAATTTTTTTGTGGAAGTGACCTCCCTGCACCTGATGGGAAGTGGAGTGGGGTTCAATAGAATGTAGACTTACGAGAGATGATTATTTCTCAGTATTCAACACAATTATGCCGGCCTGTTGGAACCGAATATACACAGGCTGATTCCGATACGCGACAAACTTACGTAGGCTATTATGGCGGGTTTTAACACCTTGTGTACGGTGGTCGCTATCCGGGCGGATATAGAATATATCCTACCACCAGATAACCAAAGTAAAAAAACTGCCGTCTTGTTTCTGTAATGGTCAGTCTTTTCAACTGCCCTTGTTTAGTGAAAAAATTATGAACCAAAAAAAAATCCATGTCCAAAAAGTTTTATTCCAATTTGACAACAAAATAATGATTGTTACATAATAAGGCAGTCACCAGACATAACGTTAATTTCCTGATTTGATCACGTTAGAGATGGAATAAGACTTATATTTCCTCTATATCGACATAATTGCCTTTCTGTAATCATTCCGAATGTAATATGATCCGATAAACAAATAACGAATATCGTCCTTTAAGATAATTAACCTTATTATATTGTTTTGGTAACAGAACATATTATTATTGATGTTGACAATTGTTATAAAACTAGTTTTGGGATTTTACCGCCGCTTCTATATCATGATTTTCTCTCGATGTTTCGAAGACTTTGCAGCTTGCGTGAGTAGGATATATTTTATATCCGCCCGGATAGCAACCACCGTACACAAGGTGTTAAAACCCACCATAGTATCTACATAAGTGTATCGCGTTCCGAGATCAGCTTGTATATATCTGGTTCCAACAGGTCAGCATAATTTTGTCGACTGTCGTGGTGTATTGAAAATAAAACTATTTTACAGATTTTGTCGCCTTTTTTATATTATTATTTTCTCCCGACGTTTAGAAGACTGCAGCCGTCATGGTCACGGGGGGGACTGAGGTGTTGTTCATCCGTAAAGTCAACGTTACAATCTACCTACATTTTACAAATATACAACTTTTTTAAATTTTAGCTGTTGTGGTGTAATCATCTCTCGTCAGTCGGCAATCCACTGGACTCCACTCCACTTACCATCAAGTGCAGAAGGGTCACTTTGGCGTGTCATATACAAATATGCGGGCAAAGCCGCGAGCAACACCCAGTCTATATTGACCGTCCTAGCTACTTATTAATCACAGACGTCATCAAGAAACCGTTTTGGTAAGTTATTATCTACTGTTACTTAATTGGTAAATTGCAATTATCTATATGTAAAGAAAGTGGTGTTAGTTACACTATTTATAACTCAACGGATGAACCGATTTGGCTGAAAATTGGTGGGGAGGTAGCTTAGAACCAGGAGACGGACATAGGATACTTTTTTTCCTGTTCCCACGGGAACGGGACGTGACATAAGACGTGGTATAAGGAAGCAAAATTTGGTATGGAGATAGTATAAGACCCTGGGAAGGTTATAGGGCCGGGAAAATATATAGTGGGACTTATAACCCGGAAAACTCCTTCACGCGGGCGAAGCCGCGAGCAAAAGCTAGTGTTTTTATAAATTAAGCACGCAACATACACAATTATGTCAATAAAATACTGACTCACGGATGTCGAAGGTCTTTTAACTGTCGTTAGTGCGTGGTTAATAATTCGTTTACAACGTTTAACTGTTATTGAGACGTAGAATCTTGGGTTCCATGAGCTATGTATGAAATGACTAAATTTATTTTTGTCATACACCGACTTCAAAATTAGTTACCAGTATATAGGTAATGTTAAATTATTATTGGTTTTTAGTGGTTTTTGGAGGCTGTATAATTTTTTTTATTTTTTGGTTTCTTGTGTTAGTAAAAATTAGTATACGTGGACGACATCATAGTTGACAATATAATTTTAAGTTCTCTGATGTATCTCCTAAGTCAAGGGTCCGGCAACAATGAAATTTGTACAAGACCACACGAGAAGCACTAGCTTTCAAATAATAAAAGAATCATCAAAATCGGTTCATCCAGTCAAAAGTTCTGAGATAACAAAAATACAGTCGAATTGAGAACCTCCTCCTTTTTTGAACTCGGTTAAAAAAACTTTAATGCTTTGTAATTTTAATTTTAACGTTGTGACTGACTTGCTAATAGAATTAATATTATATATTGCAACGTTGAGTGTCGGTTGAACGTCTAAAAATATTGCATGTCCAATAATCGGATTTTATCCTGGTTTTTTATATAATCATTTTGTCGTGACGTTTCGAAGACTGCCTTCATAGTCTCGGGGGGATAGAGGTGTTAGTCATCCGATAAACTAGTTACAATGTATACTTACATTTTACAATAACAATTTTGTGTAACATATAGACAACCGGAATCAAATTCGAAAAGTAATTTTATTTAGAGATAAAAAATTAATACGTGTTTTTTATATACTAGAATCTACAATTTAAATTTTTTGACATAATGTAATTGTTGACTTATCAACTTTCTTTTTTCTTTTTTTATCTTAATAGCTGATCCGGTGTTCCGAATAGCAGAGTAAGTATTAAAAAAAAAGAATCGACTGTTAGGCGGTACGAAGCTCGTCGGGCCAACTAGTTAATTAATAAATGTTACCACTACATATAACCGCAATGTACATAAGGAAGGGGTTTCTACAAATCTTTTTCTGATCAATAACGCCAGAACTAATAAAAGATACGGAACCGTTTTCCACCTGGCAATAACTACGGGATGTACATTAACTCCTTTACGAGAAAAGTTATAGCAACATTAACGTTTAACTGGCAATGAACCACTATCTTTAATATCACACCTTGTCATACACGTATATCTTACGAAGGAAATGGTTTTATCCGTAGATTCGTCAAATGAGGGCTGTTTTTAATTAGGTGATGACGAGTGTATTTGCTTGCTTATTATTACAACGTTCTATCTCATATTTGATGAACAAACTGAATTAAATCAAATATTGAGATACGACAATATTAGCCAATCACAACGGCCATATGGCTACGCACTGCAAAGGCTGACATGCCGTGAGCACTGAGAAACAGACTTGTTATGACTTTACTCCTTCCTTAGATAAAAAACGTCTATGAATAAGAGGGTTTGTCTTCGAGTCAAAAATTCCAATAATCCCAAAGAAAACTTAACGAGGACCAAAAATAATTGCTTTTCATGTTTTTACTAATATAATTTTCTTTATCGAATTTATTTAATGCATTAGAGACTTTCCCGCCCTCACACCCACCACTACAACTCCTGTAAGCAGGATCAGCAGTGGCACGCATTTTATGACACCGAGCAGTGAAGCTCGGCGAGTCCCAGGAAAACGAATATGTCATTATCCCGCAACGAAATTAATCAAATAGAAAGATAGGGAGGAGTTGGAAATATTAATTATCCACTTCCCTGATCCCTGATCCAAGGAGGCGTTTTAACCTCAAGGATAGGGACGTTTACAACTAGATAAGCTAGTTATAAAGCACCACGGATAAAATTAAAAGAATTTATTGCCGTAGTAGGTAAATGGGCAAGTTATCCGCCTGATGGTGAGCAGCATCCTTTGCCCAAGGACTGCCAGAGGCACAGCCAGGCCGTTGCCTATCGGAAGGTGAACACTCTTTTTAACCCTCGTATAAAATACAAGTCATATCACTCCAGGAACACCGATGCAAGTAGTTCATTCCAAAATTTTTGGTAAGTAATTAACATAGGATTTTGTAATAATGAGCAAAATGTCAATGAAGATAAACTGTAGAAACATAAATATTGAGATATATTGTATACATTAGCGGCGATAGCCTAGTTGGGTGTGGAACGGACTGCCGAGACGAATGTCCGCAGGTTCAAATCCCAAGGGCACACACCTCTGACTTTTCTAAAATCATGTGTGTATTCTTTGTGAATTTATCGTTCGCTTTAACGGTGAAGGAATTTCTATAGGAATTTCGAAGGTGTGTGAAGTCTACCAATCCGCACTAGGCCAGCGTGGTTGACTAAGGCCCAAACTCTCTCTTAGTAGTAGAGGAGGCCCGTGCTCAGCAGTGGGCAAGTGTATAATACAGGGCTGATATTATTATTATTAATACTGTTTTACTTTTTTTAATATAATTATATGTAAGATGATATAGGGAAAACAATATAACTAAAACTAAAAGTGGCTTAATTCATACTTTTGTATTTGTCGGTTAATGAGTTCTTGCAGTAAACCGACGATATGTATGTATCTTGTGTTAGATGCAAAATAATTTACTTTCTTAATAATCAGCGTGCAATTAAAAAATAACCAAGAACAAAAAAATGTGCAATAATTTCCAGAATACAATTATATTAACTGTGTTAAGAGGTAGATAATTCAATATTTCACACACGCCACGTCAGAGTTCGCGTAACACACGCTTATTCATTGGACTACAAAAAGCTTAGTTAGGCACTGAATGAACGTAGGGGTCTGCACATCATTAATTCAACATGTTACTTATAGTAATTTAGCTAAAATATACTAGTCTATATTACATCATTTATTCATAATGTAATTGCTTAATAATTAAGTATAAATATATCCTGTAAGGTCTCACTACTGGGAATGGGCTTTAAACTAAAGTTCTTACGATAGAACAACATTTTTATAATAAACTCTTAGGTATGCAATTTTTTACGACGTGGTCGACACCTTTTTTTGGCAATTTTTTTAAACTGTAATAATACAATTAGTGATTTTTGACGGAATTGCCGTGCTAAACCGTCGTTCCAATTAAAACCACGCTATCCTTCAAATTGTTATGTTGAAGGACGCGAGATGCGCAAGCGCATGCAATCACAGCCATCGCAGAATTCGGTTTTTGAGCGGAGCTATTCGTGGACTTATGGAAAACATGCGAATATCAAGAATTTGACAACATATTATAATTGATATCATATAGTATTACAAAGCCATAGAAACACATTTTTATTAATACAGTCTTGGCAAAGTGGTAGTGCAACTGTACCTGATGGTAAGTAGAGTAGGGTCCAGATAGATTCTCCACTGACTAGAGATCATCCTGTCGCCAGTCGAAACAATTATGCCGGCCTGTTTGAAACTCGGATGACTAGGCTGAACCCGGAACGCACACACTTACATGTATCAATGTGGCGGGTTGTACGCTTGTGTGCAGTGGTCGCTATCCGAGAGCATTTAAATATCCTAGCATGGGTATGATAGGTATTAATTCAATGAGTCAGTGACGTCACAAGGATCAGAAGTTCATAAAATAATTATAGCGTTTTTTACTTCATTTTAGTCCGTAGAATCTTGCATTTATTCCCCATGTGCCTTCCGTATATCGCATAACGGTACAATTCGGAGCCGCTTTCAGTGAGAACGATCAGTTTCCGTTGGGTGCTCAGAGCCCCCTAATGACCTCTTCAAGTCACCTTTCACGACAGGCTGCATAACCTGTCTGTCATGAAGTGTTAATGTTGGGCGGATTTTTTTTTACCTTAAGGAGGTTAGTATCAGTCTTAAAACATTCACGTGAAACGTCAGGTCGCGTTCGTTCGTTAAGAGATTTTTTGAAGTCTAAATAGGCCAAACTTATAGTGGAGAAAGGTGAAATTTTTCGGAAGGGAAACCGACAATATAAGCACATGAATGAGGCCTGCAAGAACTAATACTAATTAGATTGTATATAAAGGCAAGCTGACAGAAATCTGTATATATGGAGTTTTCGCCACTACAAACTGATTACTATCCTCTAGGATCGGCAGCGCATCTATTATTCGTTCATATTGTGAGCAGTGTAGATCCTTTAACATCAGACCATTTGATCTTATACCAATCTATAAAAAATCGATAAAATTTCACACAAGGTCACAAACTAACGGGCCCCCAATAATAAGATCGTCTCGATTTTTCACAATTAATCAAACGCAACTAAAAAAAACCTCTCTAAGACTTTTTAAAAGTTTTGCATCGATGCATTGACGCGCCTCCTTTCATCGGCTGTCAAAGTGACAGCTGATTTATGGTTCTCCATTGTGGCAACACCGGCGTTCGTTATGGCGCGAAACTCATTTATAATGGGCGGGGAGGCAGACATGTTTATTGATACAGTATCATATTATATTATTGCTTATTTTAATATCTCGCCCACGTCTGCGTGGAGGTTCAGGCTTTGAGGACGGCTAATTATACTTGAACTTTGTGTAATTATAACGGAGGATACCATACACAATTTTGCTGCAGAATTTCTCACTAACTTTACTTAAATGGTTAGGATTTTTTTTTTAATTAGAATACATATTTTAACCCATCATATTTTTGCATTTATAATCAAAGTTAATATTCATAGTTTAACCAATTCAATACTAGTCAACATAAATTAACGAATTCGTAATCCTCGTAGACAGAAAATTGTACGAATAATTGAATAGGTAATAATAGACAGCTCGGTATAGCTGTATTGATAGTCATAAAGCACAAATTAGAGAATATAATATTTGCACTCTACTATAGCCTACATGGAAGGTAATAAGACGTGCTACATTACGAAGAAAAAAACAATTTTCAAATTTAGAATATCGTTTTAAACAAAGAATATGTTTAATCCACAAAGTCAAGCTCCCAAACAAATTCGCTAATGACATTTCGAGATATTTAAAACGGCGGTTAAAACCGCGCGAAAAAAAAACGTTAACTTATAGTTTTTAAAAGATAATCTCTGTTATTGTGATGTGACTGATTAATTGAGGTATTTCTTGACCTATGACTTGGCATATAATTATTTTCATTTAGGTAATAACCCCTATTCATACGCGAAGTGACTTATCACAGTTTATATTATTGGCTATAGAGTCACGCGTGGTCAAAGGACGAGGCCTTATTAACCCGCAACCTCTTTGGGTTTAACCCTGATTGTCTTATCCTTGTTATTTCTGATGGGAGTGCACTGCACCTGGGCATATGTTAGGCTGAATTTATTCGCCTGTCTGGAGGCGTGAGGGACTCCATCGCATCCCATATAACTTGAAGCACCGGAACACAGGGTTCAAAAGACCTGGTTATTTACTTGATTGTTAATGTAGAGATAATATTTTACAGTACTGGATTTATATTTTTTATGAATGTAGGCCACTTTATTTCCGCCGCCCCATGTAAGGTTTATGTATGTATGTAAGTTTCTAAAATACTTCATAATTTTCCATTTGTTTGTATTATGGAAGCCACTAAAGTTAAATAAACGAATGATTAATTAAATCGAGTGAGCGTCCTCTGAAATCTGCCGCCCTTAAGAGGCTGCCGCCCATAGGCCGTGGCCTGTACGGCCTAATTACAAATCCAGGACTGATTCTTTAAGAAGGTTATCATGTCATTATGCGTCACAACGTCAGGCAAGAATATGACTCTGCAGCATCGTGTGTGAAGACTTTTATTTTTCTAAAGAACTATAAACAACGTATTTGATACGCGCGCTGTCGATTTTAGCGCGCATGTTTGTAAATATGAGCGTATATTTCGACAGTTTCATTTGTGAAAGGTTTATAGCATTTTAGTTGCATTTGTCACGTCGTTAATACTATAAATAAACGCTTGAATAATTTTTTGTATCAATTATTTATGAATATATCATTCTGTTATCAAAAACAATATATTCAGTCACCCGCAGAAAGGTTTTTAAGTGATAAGAATTTGGACTCACAAGAAATCCTTAGTTGGCTTGGTAATAAATAAAAGTAATTGTTTTTTAAAAATTCTCTTCAAGAAAAGACTCATCGATATATATGTACTACGTATAAGATGTGGCGTTTCGAACGCTCACTGTGCTCAAGTGAATTGAACTGCAATCTATTCAATCTGACTTTAGTATGGTCAATATTGATAGCTATTTAAAGCGCTTTAGAGCTACATGTTTTAAGTTTGGTGAGACGACGTTTGATGTTCTAACGCTGCAGCGAACTTTAGTTCTAACTCCAGATTTTGAACAAATAGTTTATATGAACGTTCGTGTATATAGAATGTACGTCAATGTGAAGACTTATCATGAAGTAATTCATTTGCTCGGTTGTTCTGTTTAACAGCGCGTACAAGCTGCTTGGCGGTAGAAATAGACATTACTAGTAGGTATCTAGCTGGATTTCGCATACCAGAGACTATTTTTCTTATTGAAAGTTTCTTATTTGCTGTAAACAAAGACATTAAACGGTATAGTTAGTTATAGACCGTAGATCAGTACCAAATTTCGCTCCAAAGTTATTGTTATTACCAATTGGGAATAAGTCGTTATATTATTTGTATGTACGAGTACATATTATATATTTATGTATTTATCATCTGTATTTTATGTATTTATAATATTACTTATATTATGTTTGTATTTAATATAGTTATACATTATAGTTACTTTTATGTATGTTTATGTATTATTAAATATCCTTATGCACCTACCTTATTTATCTCTGCACCACCCTTAGGTTGACTGGGAGAGAATGCCTTTGGCATTAAGTCCGCCGATATACATATTATGTATATAAAGTGCAAATAAATAAATATTGGAAATGTCCATATGAGAAGGCGTCACAGCGTCCATAGCTGTGGCGAAGGTTCAATATAACTTCATTCCTTTCGGCTTCTCTTTTGTAGAATCTAATTATCGTTAGAACAATTCAGACTATATTAAATACAATTTATTTTTTAAATTTATAGATAATTTTTATGCATTTTTTTTTTAATTTGTACATAAATTTTATACATTTTTTTTTAAATTTCACCTTTTGCCATTCCTCTCTAGATATTAATTAAAATATAATAATAATAATATCAACCCTGTATTATATACTTGCCCACTGCTGAGCACGGGCCTCCTCTACTACTGAGAGGGATTAGGCCTTAGTCCACCACGCTGGCCTAGTGCGGATTGGTAGACTTCACACACCTTCGAAATTCCTATAGAGAACTTTTCAGATGTGCAGGTTTCCTCACGATGTTTTCTTTCACCGTTAAAGCGAACGATAAATTCACAAAGAATACACACATGATTTTAGAAAATTCAGAGGTGTGTGCCCTTGGGATTTGAACCTGCGGACATTCGTCTTGGCAGTCCGTTCCACACCCAACTAGGCTATCGCCTATCGGCTATCTTCGGGTAGTCATCACTTAGGTAGCTAGTGAAAGGCTGGTAGGTTAGCTAGGTTAGGGCTCATGTCCTCGCCGGTGAGGATCGCGACGCGTTATCCTTCTATTTCCCCCTACTTGCCAGTCCGAGCTGGTTACTTCGGTTTGTACCTTGTCTTTTGTATAAACTTTATCCATAATTTAAAATCTCCATAGTTATATAAGTGATTTTAATAGTTGTATAGAAATAATAATTATTCTTATTCTTTGTTTTGACGTGTCATAAGTGCAACTTTGTTCGCCTACGTGATAAATAAAGTATTTTTTTTTTTTTTTTTTTTATCGCCGCTTCAATACAAATATAAAATTAATAAAAAAAAAATAATAATAATGCTATTATGCGCATTGAAAACGTGCAAATTACGATATGGATAGAATATGAAGTATTTTACATTGGTGTTTTGCTATTTCACGGTATTGAGTAACCATCGCACGAGCGCAAAATGTTTGTACGACAATCTTACCAATGTCCCCTCTTTACAATCTTATAACTCTTCAGGTATAAATGATATTCTCTAGGTCGAAAGCTAGATCTTCGCTTGCATTAGCATATTTGTATGTAAATAAGTGTGTGTTGGTTACTTTGTATGTTTTCTTTTATGGTCGGTACAATGTACGGTATTGTTGGGAAGAGCTCGACTTATGACGCGGAACCTAACTGCATTAGGGCTGGAACTTAGTGTTTCTTAGGAGACCTAGATTTTTATACATTTAATATCGTCGGGATTAGTACAATAGAGGTTGAGGTTGCATAGACGATCGATTCGCCTAATCAAGCGCATACATATATACAAGTTGATAGACATCATAGAATAGTTAGGTTTTTTATTGAGATGCCCAAAAACATGTCGCCCGGTAAGAAATAAACAACCCCGGGCAATCAGCAGTTATGCCGGTCTACTTAAACGCTTTTTCGAGCTCCGCTTGTAAGGTGTTGTTAAAATCAAATATTACAACATGTTTGATTAGATACATTAAACACGAACCCAGGAACTCGACGATGTGCAGCTTTAATATCTTAAATACTATATCGCACGTTGAAAACAAAAGTGGCATTATACCAAATTTGACGGTATTGAGTTAGAGCGACATTTGGAATCGCAATAGGTCACTTAGGTATCACTAGATGTCACAAGTGTCTCCTCATACTTTTAAGTTTTGTGTTTGTTCGTTAAACATAAACTGACGCTAATCTAGTTCGCGTCCAGTCGTCAGCGACAATTAATGTCGCTCTAATCCTCAAAACCTTAAATACCGTCAAATTTCGTATAATGCCACTTTTGTTTTCAACGTGTGATATACGTACTAGTAAATTTCTAACCGCGAAACCCTGAAACACTGTCCAACCATCAATACGATACCTAAAAAATCTACGCACAATACAGCCCATCGCGAAATAAATGTCTTTTTGTTAGTAATTTTGCACGCTGTTCCGCCGACAACAATAAACAAAAGGTAATAAAACGCGTTAGCAGCAACCCTGGCGGATGGGTAAAACGAACAAAAGTGCTGGAGCGGCCAAAGATTACATACAGAAGACTATAGCTTTCGCAATCGCTGTTACTACCACGGCAGACTTGATAATCATCAGCTACTTTATAAAAAAGTTAGTAGGTTGAAGTGGGAATGGGCTGGTCACATATGTCGCAGAACAGACTGCTGGCGTGTCCTGGAGTGGAAACTGCGTCTTGGCATTGAGTATCTTCAGCTATCTTCGAAACAAAGTTAGTAGGGTGAAGTGGCAATAGGCTGGTCATACGCAGAACAGATAACCGCTAGAGTAAGTATTCTGTGGTGGGGACTGCGTCTTGGCAAACGTAGCGTCGGACGCCTTCTGACCAGATGGCGGGAAGACTTACACAAGAGGGTCGGCAGCGACTGGATCCATAAAGCAGCTGACCGAGCTCTGTGGCGTACCTTGGGAGAGGCTTATGTTCCGCAGTAGACTGCAATGGTCTGATGATGAACTGTCTTCGTGCAACTAGATACCCCGCAGCCGTCCTGTATGCGCCGCGGAAGGCACTGCAGGGTTTGGTTGGTATGCCGGTGTAGGGTATAGAAGGCTAGGGACTCGGTCCAATGCACAGACGATGTTATACTCCCGGACCTCGAGATGGAGCTGTAAGCTGTAAGTCCGGTGTAACGAACTTAACCGTTCCACTCTTACCCCAGTGGTAGTAGCGATAGCGATTTTTATTCTGTAAAAAAAAAAAGATTGACGGTCTTCGACACTGAGCTAGAAGTCTTCCTGTAATCAATATCGTCATGCAATGGTATGAGAGATTATTCCCTGCATACAAACAAATACCTTGTTTATAACATATACACACATATACCCACCCTTTTATCTCCGAAGGGGTAAGCAGTGGCGCAACTCATGCACCCAATTTGACCCGTATGTATTCCGTCACATGATACTATAGTGGTGAGCCTATCTCTGGGCTGATTTTGAATACAAAATTCCAGTATTAGACAAGGTGATATCCCATGTTTAAGAACTTCAGAAATCTTATCTCATCTATCGTATAAAGTAAAGTTCAGAACATTGCCGGTTCTGCACCATAATCACATGACGACGTACATGGATGTTCCTGAATATCGAACAAGATCATACTTTCCTATTACGCATCCATTGCCGCGTGCAATAAATGCGTTCTTGTAAAATGTTCACAATAACAGCAATAGTTAGGGCACGATTTCTATGTTTTTACTGTCAATGTAAAATGCCCTGATGGTACATACAGTATGGTACAATTATGGACAAATATTTTTTTATTGCTTTGAATGACGAGACGAGCTTGCTGTTCACCTGCTGGTAAGGTATACGATCTCCCATAAACAGTAGAAATGCCATCCAGCACCTTGAATCACGAAGTATTGTTTGGTATTCCACTGCACTCGCCATCCTAAGACATGAGATGTTAAGTATTATTATGTCCAGTAGTTACACTGGTTGCTGCGCCAGTTTTGCCTGCTTGACTGTCTGTATGTCTGCCAGCTGACCCTCTCGGTAGTGTAGATATATTGCGTTCGTACACCGTTCTGAGATTCCAGGTTCGAATTCTGGATCGGGATTCGTAATATAAGCTTTTGTGCTCAGTAGCCAGGAATTGGAATTTCTCCCCGATATGGCGATAGCACCCCCTATCATCATGGAATGAAACATACATGGCGAGATTGGGTGATATAGTTGCATCTCTGACTATCCCTTCAAGGGCAGAGGCTTGACGTTAGGTGTGTGTTGTGTTGTGTTTTTACAGATTTGATGCTGACTCAGAAATAAGTAATAAGAATAGGCTACGGCAGCATTTTTTATGTACCAGTTCACCAGTTACATAAAATACGTGATATTCTTCGTTCAGCCACTTACGTTTCTTCAGAAATGAACTGATAAATTATATAATCACAATATCATACACAAAATCACAGTTAAATACTTTTCTAACAAAAAATCGTTACGAAAATGTCATTCAAAGGTCCATCGCAAACTTAATTAAATAAACAGTAAAGTGATTTTTAAAAACGTTAAATATTTTATAGCCAATTTGCAAAAGTGCAAATGTTATTTGGGTGGTATTTATTCGTACTTGTTCCAGTTTTTAGTTATTTAAAGCTTTATTAATGGCAAAACGATCTGACTGCTGACTTATTTTGTCTTTGACATGGGCGCCATGAAGACTAGTTTTACTACATAATATCAATAAGTTTTTTTTTTCATATTCAAATGCAGCCTGCACTGCCTGCATAAATGCGATACTTTGGTTAGAGACTTCTTCCTCACACCCACCACTACAACTCCTGTAAGCCAGGATCAGCAGCACTCCTTGGACACCGAGCAGTGAAGCTCGCCGAATCTCAGGAAAACTAATGCGTCATTATCCCGCAAAGAAATTAATCAAATAGATAGGGAGGAGTTGGAAATGTTAATTGTCCACTTCCCTCCATAGCAAATACTTTGGTCAGCATACTTAAGACATACCTATGTTCCATTTAGATCGATCGATCGATGACCGTATTTTTCTTCCTGTTCATTGTATAAACGGAGTCTTGGGACATTTGACGATGCAACCCATTAATACAACATAATTTAATAACAATTTAAACATGACACTGGATAAAGATAATGACATAATTTTAATAAAAACCTTGTAGAAAAGTAAATTTTAATCATCCTGAAATCCGTAACAATCTAAAATTCTTATCTCAAGATGGCAACGGTTAATAGATAAAAATTGTACAAACATAATCAGATGTAATAAACATTTTCTATAATTTAACCTTTCGACCCAAAGGCTTCCAGACGAAATAATAGCAATCCTAATAAAAATAATGTTTATGTACAACAGTCAGCTAACATATTTTAACATTCGAATAAATTATTCGGACAACAGACAATCGTTAACATTAAGGGAATGGGTCGGCAACATTTGGTATGATTACTTTTTAGAACAGTTTATTTCGTTTTTTATAAGTATCGTGAATAATAGCAGTAGAGGCTAAGGAATATAATATTCAACACATTTTATGTCATAAATACCTAATGTCTTTTATTCGTTGACAAGTAATTAGGGATTACCGGAGGAAAATAAATAGTTTCTGGAAATAACTTATTACAATAGCGTTTATAAATGGTTTTGTTAATATTCATTTGTATTTTTTTACTGGACAAAATTATAAAAAATGACCACGATTACACGACGTAGTTCAAAAATATAAAAGAATTAGCAGTATTAGCTGCAATTATTCTTCGGCACATGGGTAAAATATTGAATAATTTTTTTTGTGTATATTGGAAAGTATTATAATTTGAAGAAATTTATTACTATAATATATGTATTTAGTAATTAATAAAAATGTTACTTCAGGAAATATACGACAATAGTTAATATTACCAAAAACAAAAAAGATCGTCGCTTTATTCTCCGAAGGCAAAAGTGAAAACAGTTTTTTAAAATGATAAAATTAAATTCAACCAAGCTTGATCTATGCGTAGACCCAATGTTGGCAACCAATGTCCCAGTTAAGGGCCCGTTATAATTGAGTTACAAGTAATTAAAGTCATTATAGTGGCTGGTTGAGGCGCGCATTGATTGATGGCGGGCCGCCCGCCCAGTGCCTCCATTGTTTTTCATAATAATTATCATAGGAACACTCGTGCGCAGCTTATTTTATAAAAAAGGAATAGAACAACACACACACACACACACATATCATCATGCATTTATCCCCGAAGGGGTTTGCAGAGGAGCAACCAGGGCAGCCACTTTTCGCCAAGTGTGTTCTGTTCCATGATGTAATAAGGGGCGAACCTATCGCCATGTCAGGCACATTCTAGACTCCGGGCTGATACAAAAAAACACATCAGTTTTCCCGACCCGGGATTCGAACCCAGGACCACAGAGCGCTGCCGTGCCGCGCATGCAGTACAACTACGCCACCAGGCAGTCAGAAAAGAACAAGTCATAACAATGAAAATTAAACAATACTTATTTAAGTTCAGTAAAGCCTTATTACACTAGCTTGTCCCACAACTCTGTCTGCATGGACTTAGATCTCTTTCACCCCTGTTATAATACATGCGACGCGTGTGGCCGGTCTCCCCGCGTGTCTATCTTTCCACACCTCACCCTATATGTTACTAAAATAAAACATAATATTTTTCATACAACAGATTTTGAAACCGATCGTTGGTTTTGGTGTGTTACACTTTTTACTGGTGGTAGGACTCTCATATGTGAGTCCGCCTGGGTAGGTACCATCGCAATGTCTATTTCTGCCGCTAAGCAGCAGTGTGTAGTCACTTTTGTATTCCGGTGTGGTAACTGTTGTGAAAAAAAAAAACACTAACAAACATTGGAACTAACAAATATTTAAAAAGTTAATCTTTTACACGTTCTTCAGGTTATTTTTAGCAATTATTTAATTTACCTATCACAACGGGAGGTCTATGATTTTATTATATCTATAGAAAAAAAATATTTTTGCCTATGAAATATGATGAAGTTACCACCATGTCGTGTAGATTTGAAGCCATATATTTTGTATCCCGATTGGCTGGCATAATTGTAATGATTATTAAGTCTTTCTATAGTATACTGATTTTCGACCACTTATATTTTTATTGCGTATCCCCGTGGTACGTCGTTCCCGAAATAAGAGGACTTTATTCATACTTTTCGAGAATGAAAGTAGCCCGGTTGTTAATTCAGAGTCACCTATCAGTTCGCAAAATTTCATCAAAATCCGTTCAGTGGTTACCATCAACCATTTTCACAATTCGCATTTATTACCTATTACTTAATAACTTAAAATAAACCTTAAGTGTATAAAGCTAACACTAATTTCCCAAAGCCCAAAACGTTTGACAAAATTTCAAGGCAAAATTTCCAGGAGCGTATTAAAGTGTATCTCATCGAGATAAGGCCCATAGGCCGAAGCAAACGCCTTCGGCCGAGTAACGCCTTTCAGACGACATACCTTATTCATGCGTCAGGCGATGCTAGTCAGCTGGGGCTGTTCACTGTGCGATTTTCGTGCGACTTTTCGTCGCGTTTATAGGTGAGGTGCAATGGCAGAGTTAAATTTTCCGAACTTGATACATGTTATATGTATGCGTAAATGCGGTTTGCAAATCATTCTAATGGTAATTATATATAAATTATGAAAGGGAAGGCGGCAGGAATCGCATTATATGCTGATGATTAAATTCAACTCTCGCAGTATTAGATGGGGCCTGTGCTCAACAGTCAGCAATATAAGACCTCGCATTTGTCTTAATTTAATGACCGGTTCTCATTCTACATAACAAGACAAGTAAATATTAAAGACCTATCAGTCTATAAAATATTGCAGCAAATTTGTAGCATGATGAATGGCGTTCTTTAAATCCTAACTCACCTTACCAACGTGCCACATCTCCTTTAATATTATTTATCGGCTCATTTTCGCCTCATGACATATTTATATATTCAAAGCAAACCCTTTAGACAAAGTATGGTTTAAAATAGAGTACACTATTTTCGAATGTGAATTAACTCTACTGTATTAAGTTCACACCTCTATAGATGAAGGGTGAAATAGCGTATACTGTGTTTTGGAACCTGTATTGTCTATTGTATATATAACGCCTCTATAATTAAGGGTAGACAGGATCGTAACTATTGCCGAACCGAGGATGCATCCCATGATGTGATAGGGGGATAAACTAGACGGTAAATTTGCTGGTGGTAGGATATACTTTATATCCGTCCGGATAGCGACCACTGTACACAAGGTGTTAAAACCCGCCATAGTGGTCCACGTAAGTGTCGCATTCCGGGAGTAGCCTGTGTATATCCGGTTCTAACAGGCCGGCATAATTGTGTCGACTGCCGAGGGGTAATCATCTCTCGTCAGTCGACATTCTATTGGACCCCACTCTACTTACTATCAGGTGCAGTGGGTCCCTAGGCATACTCGTGTAAAAAAAACTTTACTATCAGCTGCTTGTCTAACATCAACACCGTGTAAGCTCTGTTTTACAACTATATAAAAAAAACTGATATAAATGAGCTCAAAAGGTAATTACTCTTTCATTTGACAGTCTTAGGTAATTGATGTAGAATCGAACCTGCTACACTGTTTCAAATTCTGCATAAAATAGGGTCGTAATGACTAAAAATAATTAGAATATGCAATTAAAAATATGACAATGGTTATAAATTCATTAAAGTATTTTTCTATAGTTCGCGAGGAATTTATTTGATCAAGTATTTCGTTTTATAAGTTGACTAGTTGACCCGACAGATGTTGTCCCGTCTTAACTATGAATTTCCAGCGCGCATTCTGTCAATCGCTGACAGTTATTTCAAACAATTGACAGTTATATAAAATTAATATTTTCGTTCAGTTTTCTTAAATTTTTTAATTTTCCGCGTAATTTTTTGAATTTTTTCTTTCATAAGAACCTTATGCTGACAATAACAAATACAACAAAAAAAAATAGTGGAATCGGTCGAGCCGTTCACGCGTGATAGCGTCACGAAGGGAAATAGGGATTGATTTTTATATATATAGATTGGAACGTATGTGGCGCGTGTGGTTTGTGGTTTTATAATATAATATTTATAGGAATAAGAGTTAAATATAAATATAGATTTTAATTACGCTGATTTTACAATCAAATAAATTTTATTTATAGGAAAAGAAATATATAGACGTTTAAAAGGCTAATTGACTTAACCGACATATTTTTTTTCATACATATTTAATCAGCACTTTTTTATATTTTTTTAACCTAGTTAAATTTTTTCGAAAAACAATGTCGCTTAATTCAATTAGCTATTAACCGTCAATATGTATAATTAAATGTTATACGCACCACATACTATAACTTTTATCTTGACCACAATAAATCGCCGCCATATTTTTTTATTGAACAGGTGTACGCGCTCAAAACAAACTCATCAACTTACAGTATCATTAAGGCTGGCTGTTAATTACAACATAGAAGTTATAGCTCAAGAATACCATTTCACAAAATTGGTTTTCCGTCCGTTGACTTAATTTATATAGGTCTAACGTAGGCCGAAGTTGTAGCAAAAAATCTTTTGTCTCAAATATTAATAACAATGCAGACTTCACGCCTTGATTCTCAAATGGGTAGGCACTGCCACCACCCACTCTTCGCCATGTTTGTCCCATGGCTGACGTAATAGGACCGAGCCTATATCGGCCACAAATTCCAGATTATGTTTTAATATTATTATTTAGATATTACACATTATATAGGTACTTTTATAATTTCGTGCTGTGTGATTTTCGTCCTAATGATGTTGTGATAGAGGTTATTCATCATTGCTAAAAGTATGTTACCTATTCTCAGTTTATAAGCGACGATAGCCCAGTTGGTTGTGGAACGGACTGCCGAGACGAATGTCCGCAGGTACAAATTCTAAGGACACACACCTTTGAATTTTCAAAAGATTCTGTGTGTATTCTTTGTGAAATATCGCCAGCTTGAACGACAAAGGAATACATCGTGAGGAAACCTGCATATCTGAGAAGTTCTCTATAGGAATTTCGAAGGTGTGTGAAGTCTACCAATCCGCACTAGGCCAGCGTGGTGGACTAAGGCCTAATCCCTTTCAATAGTAGAGGCCGTGCTCAGCAATGGAACGGTATATACAGGCTAATATTATTATTCCCAATTAAAAATTTCATGTTTTCATGAATCTAAAATCACATTTAAGTTCTATATGCTAATCTCTTTTATAATAGGTTAAAACTGTAATAAATTCAGGATATAACCGTAAATATAATTTGACTCGGCTCTGAAAGTTTCAGCGAAGAATCCGCGCTATCACTGGCAGATAGCCTTTCAGTTATAAAACCTAATAAATGTTACTTTGCCTGTACTTAGGGCGGTAAGATGCCGCTTTTTTTTTGGGACTTATTTTTATTTACATCATAATACATTACTTACTTTATGTTGGGGTCCTTGAAGTGGAGCGGCAGACACAATTAGGCTGAACGGCATAACTGTACTAACCGTTAGGAGATTTTTTTGTCTTTTCGTGCTATGGGTAAAAAAAATATGTAAAAAAATCAACGGTTGTAGAAATAAAAAGTTGTTTAATACGGTCACTTATAATGTTATATTTATCTTACGTGGATTTGGATATTCACGATTGTATTCAATAATAAAAATATTTTACAACTACAGGCAACAGGTATAGTGCTAAAACCAGTGAAATAACAAAAACAAAACAATAAAAAAATGCGAGTCAAACTTATTATCAACGACACTCTTCATGACACAGAATGGTCTATGAATTATGACTATATCAGACAAAACTATACTCTATACCAGGGGTGGCCAACTTGGTAAGACCCAAGATCTACTTTTCACTGATGATACTCTGTGCGATCTACCAAGCTACATACATCTTGAAATCTTAAATGAAACAACATAAAAAATAATACTAATCGATGCGTGCAGCAGTTAGTGATTAGGTATGTTGCGCGGTCTGTTCTACGTATTTATATTTTTGCCTTGCCACGATCGACTGGACTTGTTGTGGGGATCGACCAGTCGATCGCGATCGACCGGTTGGCCACCCCTGCTCTATACAATACAGACGATAACTAAATACATTAAGAATGGCCGATTTCTATAAATGATTTAACCTAGACGATAGTCCGTCCGGTCTTTAGTAAAAATGGACCATGAATAAAGTGTGACTTACAAATGAGTTTTAATTGGTTTAGTCTTAACATTCACACATTATTAGAGATTAGAATTGTTTGTAATCGATCGTAAACTATTGTCTTTCACCAGTCATAGTCGCTTACATCCAAGTCAATAACTCAATGCAATAAAGGCGTAAATTGCACAAATTAATAATGAGCAGCATTTTAGCTCGCCTTGCACGCGGCGTCTCTGACTCATACGTAAATATTTACCGAAAGCAAGCGCCCTGCTCGCCAAATGTTCCTGACCATAGAGTATAGCAAAACTAGAGGGAGCAAGACAAAATGGCGGATAATTACGGCGAATAATTCTTTTAATCATGGGTGCAGATAAACGAACTGAGCAATTGTGGTATAGAATGAAGTATTTATTTTTTATATTTTGGGAAGATGTCGATTTAATTTTGGTTCCATCTGCTACCGAACTCTTGTACTATATTACACAAAAAAAAAATTGATACGCCTATAGCGCGTATTTGCCACCCATCCTCCGTTGGTATCTGAAAACAAAAATAATATCATTAATATTTACATCATTATAGAAATATTATATTTTAGTGTCCATTTTTATTATTATAGGTACATATTTAAGAACTGTTAAGTCTAAAACTTATTCATCAACAGCCGCAAGGTCTCCACTGCTGAACATGGGCCTTCTCTAAAGATCGACCTATTGGAAGCGACACAGCGACCTCCTTCGACTTTTATTAGAACCTCTGACGCTGTGCTTGCCTCCACTCCAGAACCTTCGTGCCCCAAATCCGCAAAATAAAACTTATTTTATGTAATAAATATATCAAAGAATATTTGCACCTTTATTGCATAGTTTATTCAAGTCCTATAATAATTTGCCGCTTCTATCTTTTTTAACTCTATACAAGCTACATCATAAAATGCATTACGGTGTTCGAATTAGCGCCTTTAACAGGGTTCGAGTCCCGGCTCGGGTAAACAGCTAATTTCATTACCACTGAGCCATCGGGACGTCTTCGTAACGACCTGTTATCATTAAGCCTACTATAGATGGGTGTGGACAGGTTTATATGTAGTGATGTGGATACTCAATGCTTTAATAAGTGTGGTGTGTATATGGTAGGTACTTATAGATAATTTTATTAATAGTTTTACTATAGTTATACTGAATAATGTAAACTAACTTTTGCTTGCGGGTTCACCTCTATCTATTCGTAGGTATATATATTTAAAAGGCCGCTTTCTTGTAGGCAGATATATTTAAAAGGCTACTTTCTTGTACATGAACTATGGGTAGGTTGAGGCATTGTCTATTGTTGTCTTCAAGTATTTTTTTTTATACGAGCACGCAAAGTTACCCTACTGATGGTAAGTGGAGTGGGGTCCAATAGGATCTCGACTGACGAGAGATGATTACCCCTCGGCAGTCGACACAATTATGCCGGCCTGTTGGAAACAGATATACACAGGTTGATCTCGGAACGACAAACTTACGAGGGCCACTATGGCGGGTTTTAACACCTTGTATCGGTGGTAGCTATCCGGGCGGATATAGAATATATCCTACCACCAGCAAAATATAGATTATGTATTATAAAATAAGAAATACAATATTTCAATTTAAAAGACTCAGGGGCCTTATTCTCTATCCCGCACGGTATTTTGACAGTGCGTAACAAGCACGTAACACAACGCATCATGTTTAGAACTATAGAAATTTGGCTTACAGAATACCATTCCACGCACATTTCTCGAAGATAACATGACACGGCCGCGTTACGCGTTTACACTATCATACAGAATAAAGGCCCTGTAAACTATTGAGTTATGAGCATCTATAGTACATATATATTTTTATAGCATAGGCCGGAAAATAATCTAATTACTCACTTTGACCAGGTACTCTTTCCCGTTTGGTTATTACGTATTTAAATAAATGAGCTCTGTATATTGTATCTAATCCTATTAAATAAATACACTTTAATTTAACTTTGCACATGTATTAAAAGCATTCGGTACCAAACTATAAACCATAAACAATAATGTGGCCAGTGTGAAATTTTCTAGTTCATAGTTTTCTAATATTTCGTTATTCGATTTTGTATAGAAAGGCAGTCTTAACACCTTAATTCCGAAAACAATCCTCAAGAAATTGGATAGTTATTCAATGGATGTGGAAATCTGTATCCATTTAGAGTAATGACCTTTAATTACTGAACCCCTATGGGTCGGAGCGAGGATTTTATTATCATTGGATAATTAGCGTGGTCGGTAGGGGAATACTTGGAAGATTTTATGGCGGTAACGCGCTAACTGTCAAATGGAACGAAATTCAAAACTCGGCGCGAAGCAGAACTGTCAAATGGAACACTATTCAAATACGATGCGAAACACAACTGTCAAATGGATGATATTTGAATTTCGAACATAGACGCACATCGCGCAATTGTCAATTGATTTTGAATCTCAGTAACAACATTTGTAGGATTATAGTTTTAGCTCCAAAGATCAACCGCGGAGATGCCCTAGCCACGCCTGGTCGATGGTCTTCCTCGCAATAACTCCCCTCTAGAAATGACGTCAGTCAAGTGCTCGGTCGTTAAACTTATGTCAAATACATTCAACGACATATTTGAAATATTGCATTGACAACCACTTCAAGAATATTATTCCATTTTCTTCGTGTATTACATGGTTTTTACGATATGTAATGGAGAGAGGGGTCGAATCCGGCGATGATGACGCCCCGCTCTATAGAGGAAGAGGAGGGCGATGTGGGGTTACATCGTGCGGTAACTTAGCTAAACCTTTTAAGTCAAACAAAGCATATTATGTCAAACAAAGCGGCGATAGCCTAGTTGGGTGTGGAACTGACTGCCAAGACGAATGTCTGCAGGTTCAAATCCCAAGGGCACACACCTCTGACTTTTCTAAAATCATGTGTGTATTCTTTTTGAATTTATCGTTCGCTTTAAGGGGGAAGGAAAACATCGTGAGGAAACCTGCACATCTGAGAAGTTCTCTATAGGAATTTCGAAGGTGTGTGAAGTCTACCAATCCGCACTAGGCCAGCGTGGTGGACTAAGGCCTAATCCCTCTCAGTAGTAGAGGAGGCCCGTGCTCAGCAGTGGGCAAGTATATAATACAGGGCTGATATTATTAAAGCTTATTATGAATTTGTCGAAATCGGGACCTTTGCCCACCCGTGGCCTCGCGCTTGCCAAGACGTCTGCATTTATTCTTTATAAAGGCTATACACTTTCACCATAGTTCGAATCAAGATAGTATTAGAAACGATTCGGACATAAGATAGGCATGTAATTATATAAGTCCAAACATCGCGGCGGGCGGTCTGTAATCCACCATTATTAACTTTATATTCATTCTAGTTGGTATTCTAATGGTCGGCTTACATGCGGGTTATTGGGTATCGGTAAAAGGATCAAACTAATCTCAAGTTATCTATGTGTTTAATAAATACTAGGTTTAGCTCGCAGCTACGCTCGCGTTAGAGTTTTTCCGGGATAAAAGTCCCGCTATATATTTTTTTCGGGATAAAAGTAGCTCATATCCTTCCCGTGGTCTCAAACTGTCATTATATAAAATTTCATAGAAATTAGTTCAGTGGTTCAGCCGTAAAGCGACACAGACGGAGTTACTTTCGTAGTCATAAACATGGATGAATAGAAGCATAGAAGCATGGATGCATTTTCATTTTCGAGTTGCTAACAACTAGTTTTACATCTCAACATAATCAACATGTAACCAACCCTTAACCAAACCGTCATCGAATAAAAATGGAATAAAAAATCATCATACAGATTAACATAAATTTTATGTCAAATGATGATAATAAAGTTGATTGCCGCATCCAATGTAACTTCTATAAACATAGCTTTATGCGAAAATCACTTCTATACCAATGTATTTGATCATTCATAAGTTACAAATTCCAATACAAATAAAAAGAGTAAGTATGTAAAGGTTTAAATAAAAGGCCTAAAAATGGTGAAATAAAAATATGTTAATCTAGGTTTATCTGTATTAAAGTTTCATACAAATATGTCCAGCAGTTTATGCATTTACTTGTAACAAACATTACAATTTACTTTTATTTACAAACTTTTGCTTTAATATATTTCTCCGTTTTTGCAACATTTTTCATTGAAACTCCTCTCCTATTGTCTATAACGTGATGTGATATAGCCTATAGCCTTCCTCGATAAATGGGCTATCCAACACTATAAGAATTTTTGAATTTGAACCAGTAGTTTCTGAGATTCCGCGTTTAAACAAACTGTTCAGCTGTATATAATAGTAGAGATGATATTATGTCATTATAATTTTATTTCAATCAATTTAATAATTTGGTATAAGGATTTCATAACGTGATAAATTATACAAAGATTCTCCATAAATTATCAGATTTCGATACAATATAAACCTGTTGTGATATCTATAAAATCAGCGAATTATCTTAACGATATTAATAAAATCAATTTTTATTGTCGCCATTTTGTTTTAATTTTTTTTCGGTGTGATATTTAGCTACGTCGTTTATGAACATTTAAATCTGATTTGTTACAAATAATTTAAATATGAATTTGAAGATTTTGAAATATGATTTTATTTAACTATGTAACTTTCTACTATGCGTCAATTCTTATGGGTAGTTACCCGCAATGTCTATTCCTGCCGCTATGCAATATTATGCAAAAGTCATGGCCAGTGTCTCATAATTACAAGGTATTATGAATCTTAAGATCTTATATCTCAGGCTGATTTTGCTTTGACGGTGCATTCATCATCAGCGTGTTGCAGTCCACTGCTGGACATAGGTCTCTCCCAAGGTACGCCACCAAGCCCGATCAGCTGCTTTATGCATCCAGTGCCGGCCATCTTGTGTCAGTCCCGCCATCTAGCCAAAAGGCGGCCCACGCTGCATTCAATATTTAATAAATGCTGCTCATGGAAGTGATACTGACGAGCTTACTCGTCTCGTCATTCATAAAAATGCCGACGAACCAAAAATTATTAATACAACTCTTATTATCGAGAAGTCACAATCAAATGTGGTAAAGTACCGAAGCGCAGGCCTTAAGCCTTGACAGGCAGTCGTAAATACAGATTATCTATAATATAGAAGTTTTGTCTGTCCGTCTGACTATTTAGTGGCTACACCATAAAGATAAGGTTTTTGTACGCCACTGTATATATTTGTGATGTAACGTTGTGTAGAGAAGTTATTATATTTTTCAATTATTGTTATTTCTTTTGTTTTGATTATGTTTTTGTATTATTATTTGGAAGTGCGAGGCCTCCTAACACAGGTATTTCCATACTTAAAAGGAGTAACGACAAATTGTATCTCAGTTAAGATAGTGCAAATAATGTTTTTTTTTATTATACTTGAATATATTGACGGGCCTAGTTCAGAGGCCTTTTAACAATATTATAATATTGATTGATTGATTAGCCAAAATCTTAATCTTAGTGTTATTCATGCGAAAGTTTATTAAAATGTTTAGATCTCGGTTAGAATTAAACGTACAAACTTCTGATTTGGATGAAACTTGGTGCACAATAATAATAATAATAATATCAGCCCTGTATTATATACTTGCCCACTGCTGAGCACGGGCCTCCTCTACTACTGAGAGGGATTAGGCCTTAGTCCATTACGCTGGCCTAGTGCGGATTTGTAGACTTCACACACCTTCGAAATTCCTATAGAGAACTTCTCAGATGTGCAGGTTTCCTCACGATATTTTTCCTTCACCATTAAAGCGAACGATAAATTCACAAAGAATACACACATGATTTTTTAAAAAAGTCAGTGGTATGTGCCCTTGGGATTTGAACCTGCGGACATTTGTCTTGGCAGTCCGTTCCACAACCAACTAGGCTATTGCCACTTATAATAGGTTATCGCCATATTGGTGCTCAAATTTCTATGGAATAATAAAGTATTGATCAGTAGCGAAAGCTAAAATTTTCCGAAAGGTAACCCAACATAATATAGGTACTAATATGCATATGCGGTCTGCAAATCGTTCTAATGATAATTAGATTCTACATAAAGAGAAGCCGGTAGGAATCGGGTACACTATTTAACTTATTTTTTAACTAATAAATGTATTTTATTCGACTGTCATGGCGACGGGGCGGTCGACGCTCCGGCGCATTCGGGCTCATTCGGGGTCACTCGGGCCGTATCAATGCGAGCTGCTAGGACTATGACTATAGTAAATACTGCGCTGTTATTATGTGCAACTTTGTTAGCCTATGACGCGTCTTTGTAAAACGTCATTGCCTTTCGCCACTTGTATCGATTACTTTTATCCTAGGCAATGGTAAATTTATATGGAGAAATATCTACCCGTGCGAAAACTAGTATCACAATGGTAAAGCGATATTAACAAATTCTGAAAAAGCAATATAAACATGAAAGTTTTAATTGCAACACACTTAACACTTACTCTCTCGCCAGTACATTTACACACGTCAGAAACTTTTATGATTGATCATGACTGAATATCAAAATGAGGAACACGGGTTCCACTCTCTACATTATAATGTTTTTGTCAATCTAAATAATAATAGATAATGTTTTGGTATTAAATATACAAATGTTAAATGTTACAAAACTCAGTTGGTGTACAAATATTACAGATTTGTTCATTTTTTTTTTTAAATTACATTTGTCGCAATAAGAAATGCTCTCCTGATACCTATGCTAGGAGAATCTATGTTATAGGTATCAGTGCATAATACCAGCCCTTTAAGGCCACTGCTGGGCGTGGACGTCATTTACCATGTTTGTGGTCCGAACAGCTAAAAAATTTTAAGAAGTTGTATATGTACAATGTAGGTAGATATTGTAACTCTGACTTTGCGGCTGAACAACACCTCAGTCCCCCCCGTGACCATGAAGGCTGCAAAGTCTTCGAAACGTTGGGAGAAAAGTAAAATATTAAAACCGCGATAAAATCCATAAAAAAGTTTAATTTAAATGTCTAACATTAGCGTTAACATAAGAAATCATTACTTAAATAAATATTACGAAAAAAAATACCACGTTAAGTTGATTTGGATATTTGGAGAGGATGGTTGATAGACTGTCAAAGAAGGATATATAAGGCGAATGTTTATGGAAGAGCCGGTAGGGGTCCACCGCACCGAACCTTTGAATGTCAGATATCTGACATTCTAAAGTTAAAAGTACTGAACCGGCGGGAATCCATGAAAAGATTCATAAAGGTGGAGGAAGAGAGAGAATTGCAAATCGTGCAAAGTGGCAATCTGTAGTTTCTGCCTACCCCTATCGGATAGAGACGTGAAACTATGTACGAAAAAATATTTTATTTTCTCTGAAACAAAAATTAATTTAGGTTGCAAAGGCAAGCGTGCCAGTTTTTAAAAATTTTAATTTTAATATTAGAAAGAAATGTTTTTGTCTAGTGGTTTGGCAACACGTTTTTCTAATTGCAATGAACATGTGTTACGTGGTTTATTTATGGATCAAAATTGCTTGAAGTTATAAATAATAAGTATGACGGCTTATATTAACGTACAAAGTCAAAATGTTACATATTATTCTAAAAAAAAATATAATTTTATTCGGCGACTGAGATACGATTTGAGAGGTTTATAGTTATTGTTGTTTTCATACGCGCACGGAACAATGACCCCACTGTACCTGATGGTAAGTGGAGTGGGGTCCAATAGAATGTCGATTGACGAGATGATTACCCCTCGGCAGTCGTCACAATTATGCCGGCCTGTTGGAACCGGATACACACCAGCTGATCCCGGAACACGAGAACACACAATAGAAGTTTGATTTTGAGTCTCAGATTTTGTCATACATATATATACCAGTTTCAAGCCCCGACTTGAAATTGGCGCCACGTAGAATTGTGGTCAAAATAAGCTAAACTATTTTTCGTCACGAATTACCAGCATAACTTGACCGGTGTTTATGAATATTTTATGTGAAATCATAAGCCTTTATTTATACTGGGCATTTGTTTAAAACCAAAATTAGTTGACCTTTCTTCCCATAAGCATAGTACGACGCATGGGCCTTATTATTGTGGATGGTATGTCGAGCCATTCTTTCATCGTCCAAAATACGTAGACCTCTATTCTTGTACAATTAATATTGTAATACAGGTTTAGTTACACTTGTGTTTTAAATCATAGGCTAACTCTGTAATGTATATGTTAATTGATAAAAACTGCTTAGTATTTCATGAGATTTATTAGGATTTAACTAAGGATTGGCTAATTTTATGAAAGAAACTATGAAATATTCATTTAAGTGTCAATATTTTGGTTTATAATGAAAAATTATGATAATAGACGACAGATCTCGGCTTAGCTAGTGGTATAAATAAGTTATGGTGGATTAATGGGGTTCAGGTCCCCTTTTTATATACAATGAAGTGACGGCGCGCAAGCCACGCGCTTGGGGGTAAACTCTGAATACCTGTAAACATTAGGAGCGTCATTAAGAAATCTGAATTGAAAAACATTGAATGACATTAGGTCCTCGTCCTGAGACATTGCTGGACTCATAATACATAACAATTATACTGGGTAATGATTTGTTATTTGCGAATGTTAATTCTTCCCTGCCAGCCCGAGCTGGCTTCTTTGTTTACTAAGTATATTTTTCATTTATTTTATTTTCAATATAAATTGTCTTTGTTTATATAAGCTAATTTAATTAAGTGATAATTAAATATTCTCATGTACCTTGACTTGTCATAAGTGCAACTATGTTCGCCTACGTGATGAATAAAGCATTTTTATTTTATTTTATTTTATAATGTTAGACATTAAAAAAAAACTATTTTTAGGATTTTATCGCGGTATTTATATTTTTTGAATTTTTGAAGACTACAGCTTTCATGGTCATGAGGCGGGCTGGGGTGTTGTTCCGAAAAGTCAGTTACAATATTTACCTACATTTAACAATTATACAAAATTAATAAAAAAAAAATGATGTGAAGGTTGCAAGTTCTTCGAAATGTCGGACGAAAATTAAAATAATAAAACCGTCTAAGAGTCTTCGTCACAGCGGAAACATCACATTTTCAGTCATACACGCACTATGTTCGTTCTAAACTACAAAATGATTAATAAAATTAGAAAAGTAGAATTTGGATTTTTGCTGAAAATATTCATTATTCATGGATGATATTTGGTACAAAATTAGCAGAGTTAAAGTAAGTATGTGGTTTTATTTATTAACGCAATGTCAAAATGACCATATACATAATAATTTTGACCCGATATTAAATTAACTTCTAAGAAATACTTTAAAATATTAAGAGATCAACTTACACTGGTCATGTTTGCGTGCTAATAACACATCTTTATTTGGGTCAATGACCCTGGTTAGCAATTGTGCATGTTAATATCCTTACGCCACGCACTTTCAGAGGTCGACTGAGTTTAAAAACAGTGTTTTTAATCACATTTCGTAATATTATTCATAATGTACTCTAATTGGTACGGTTAAGTTGAATTTATTTTTATATAGACTTTTAAAAAGCCTAGATTTGTAGAATGACCTAATGTTGGCTGTTGCCAGAAGTTATAGAGTTAATAACAATTCATTCATTTTCATGTTGACCATGTATTAAAGAATAATTTAGCATGACAGTTAGTATTTTCGTAACAGTTAGTACAGTAACTACGCTGCAATCATCATTTACAGCCGTTTTCAATAATCGAACCCAATCTTAATCTTCAATCTGATTTCGAGAGCGAAACAATCAAAATAACATATTTGTAGGCATGTCAATACATACTTTGTTCTAATTGGGCCATTTTTGAGATAGATCGAAAAAAGCGATCAAGATCGTTTATTGAAGATGATAGTTAGACGATATTTTTAAAGTTTATTTACAACAAAATAGATTTAATATAACACACATTTATGAACTTTGAGGTCCACACAAGCATCTCCTAAAAATTTTGATCTTTTCGAAAAATTTATAAACTACCGCAAAAACAACCTATCTGCTCGCAATCTAACCAAACAGAATTTAACAAAGTGACATCTATCGGTAAATGTTTTAACTACTTTTGCCTCGAGCAAAGTTCGGTCAACCAAACATCGTGATTACACGCGAAATCATTTGAACGGAAAAATGGCCGCAGTCGACCCGGCCATGTATTAAATTGAGTGGAAATTTATTTATTGAAAAGTAATGGAGTCGAAAGATATTATTTCAATGAACAATTTTTGATTTAGTTTTTCACTTGAAAAAAATGTGTGAAGGTTCTGGTTTTGAGCGATTTTATAAATACAGAACGTGAGAAAACATGGAATATTTATCAAATTACGATTTAGGGATCTTGTAGAGGAGAACCTGCTATTATGGAAATAGCTCGCAAGTCATCGACACTTCTTGTTGCAGAAGTTTATACAAGACAATATTCAGTTCTCAGATGACCAACTTGTTTCAGTTGAACGATGTAACTTGACTTATTTATGATGACCTATAAGAAAAACAACCTTTCTATTCTAAACTCTAATAAAATTACAAACTAGGAGATTATTTGTTAAGACCATTTTTAAATTGCAAATAGTGTTAACAGTTAATATATTATCTATACCTGCTTCATTTTATTGAATTAACTTAAAATTGTAAAACGTTTCTTTTACTATGTTGAGTTCAAAATTTGAAATTTTGTATAATTGTAAAATGTATGTAGAAATTGTAATTGATTTTTCAGACGACTAACACCTCAGTTTCTCCGTAACCATGAAGGCTGCAAAGTTTTCGAAACATCGGAAGAAGAATATATACCCACGATAAATCCGAAAAATAGTTTTATTCTATGTCGAGCAATAAGAAACTCTAGAGTTTGCCACATTTGCTTGAAAAAATGAACTCTGCAAGTTTGTTTCTTACCCCGCTGCGCCCACTATAATTTATTAGATCATAATTTTCCATTTAATATTTAAAAATAACAGTATTAGGTATTAAGTTTACTAAAATTAAATTTCAAAATCCCATTATTAAAAACTCCAAAATGTATTTAAAAATACCGCCTCTACAGCCCCTGTTACACGCGCACCAAAAACAAATAATTAATAATATTTAATTGAACTATCACCGAACACAAACACTCGATATAAATCATCCATCTCTGTCAGCCTCCCCAAAGGGGTTGCGGCCACCCCTTATGTTTATTCCACCCGTTTCAAGTCCAGAAAATAATTGCAAGTAAAATATTTTAGTCAGACGCAGGTTAACAATAAATTGTATGAAAGGGATATAATGTGGAATTTTGTGAAATATCAAGTATGTGAGAGTTTATATTGTATATTTGTACGTATATGTTAATGTGGTAGTCGTCGAGTTTAAAGAGTTGGAAAGAACAAGGTATACCTCGGATTGAAATATTAGTAGGGATTAGATTCTTTTAGAATCAACCCTGTACGCAAAATTTTGCTATGTTTCAAAGCGAAATCGCAATCATAATGTACCAAGAGTTTGATTGCAATTTCTAATCTTAATAACCTCCCAACCTCTAATCTCATAGAATCTTTTGATTCTATAAGTTGTTTACAGGATCGATTGGCAACCAAATTGTTTTTGCGTAAATTACCAATTATCTTTCTGACTATACATTTTTCAAAATCTATGAATGCAGAATATAATATCTTCAAAAAGGACAGCCTCCTTAGAAAAAAATATTGCATCTAGATAGGTTAAAGCTGCTCTTACTGCCCCATCTCTAAAATCCACGCTGTAGTTACATACAAACATATTTATTAAATAGGTATCTGTCTAGCCTTTCAAAACTTGCCATCAAACGTCCTGTCTCTCCTTATGTTTAAGGACTAGGACAGCGAGTAAGAAGTGATCATTTGTATTGAATGGATGCTAGATATTTTGTACCCGAAAAGCGACTGTCGACAAAAACTCGACAAGCTACTAATGACAATTGCGACATAATAATCTATCTTTAGGTATGTTTTATGACTTCAAGACTAGGACGTACTGGCGTCTCACCTGTGTGGAAATTTAGGAATATTTAGTCTGCTGTTGAAGATGGAATGCCACCTTTACGTAGGTTAGGTTAGGTACCTTTAGGTATGGTTTTTCTTGAAAGAGTAGTAGACAGACAAAATAATTTTTCTATTTATGTTTATAATAGTAGTATAAATTTAACTTGACTCTGCCTCGGTGGTGTAGTTGTACTGCGTACAGGTTACCAGTACGCCCTGCGCGCTCAGGTTCTGAGTTCGAATCCCGGATTAATTCAAAAATAAATGTGTTTGGGGGTTTTCCATCTTAAAAATTCCTAAGTTGCAGCTCGGAGTTGGCGATGTGATACCTCCGTGCCTCGGAGAGCACGTAAAGCCGTTGGACCTGCGCCTTATCTCCGGTCATGTCGGATTGTCGTCTCAACGGACTATGAAAATGAAGGAATATAGAATATACCTGTGTATTGCACACACTTGTGCACTATAATATCTCCTGCATATATGGCTGATTGCCGAAATTCGATTAAGAGGTATTAATTAATTCATCTAAAGATTTTAATAAATGCCATAGCCAATGTTGGCACCAATGTTGCTTACAATGTTTCAGTAACTCCAAGTAATTACCCCAAAATGAAACAAGAAATTAACGCAAAAATAACAAACATTTTTCAGTCATCAACACAGATTCCGGCCGCATGAGATGTTATTAAAGTTTCAAAAGGCTGGTAATTTTCATCACCTTTAGGCAAGTGTTATTGCGCGGTGACTCGCCGAAACTCGGCCGAATAATTAAATACTTTCATAGCACGGCAACACTGGTCTGCGTGGCTATAAATCACGGGGGATGTCGCGGCTCCATTGTTGTGCGGGACTATTAAATATTTAGGCTTTTAGCTTACTTATATTATAAGATAATTATTAGTGTTTTCTATTTGATAATATTTTACGGGGTGTAGAGTTTTGTGTTTAAAATTTTTCCGTAATTGGGTTATTTCCATAGCAATAAATAATTAGTAAGTATTTCTAATTCCATAATTGTTGTTGCAGTTTAAACGAATCTTAGTTTTCTGGTGGCAGTAACACCATACACCTAAACTTTGTTACACGTCATCTCATATAAATATATCCATTATATTTCTAACTTTGTAGGCAAACACTACCCCTAGAATACCAGGACCTACGACGGATTATGTCTGCTTTCAAACATAGTTTTAAATATTTGCACATCAATAATGAAAACGTGTGATTCTGATTTCATTTTCTACCAAATGCGTATTATAACCACATACTAGCAAATCAATGTTCATTAATTATTTAATTCATTCTTGTTCATTACCTTCTGCTTTCTTCTTAACCACACTTTTTACCATAAGAATCATCACTTCGCATTAAAGACTGAATGACGTTGTAAAATGGACCTAAGTAAATCCGCAAGGGGTAACTTCATATTAAAAGCGACAAGTGAGCCTGTAGGCTTTACATTGTGTACGGAACCACGTTATTAGCGGGAAGACAATACCTCGGACCGCTATGAATACATGCATTTGGGGTACCCTATCGGTGACTCGAATCTGTATAGATATACTCATGCCTGTATCTGCAGGGAGGCAGAGATGAACAGCAACAATACTGGTTGTTATTAACACATGCTAGGACTAACCTATATTAGTATTGGCATTCAATAGAGTAAGTATATTATTGAATGCCAATATTAAATTTGTATGTTTGATTTTATGCATTTTTTAATGTGTAACAGTAATTAGTACAAAAAATAAATCTTTCAAGAAATGAGGCAGTAATCAAATTTATAAGTGCAGGAGTGGGTGTGGAGTGGGGATATCACTCCATCTCTTTCTATCGCACGCATCATAATGCCCGCTGACGTCACATGCAAGTATTTCGTCTCTTTTCTGTTTTTTGACAACTACTACCATATTTCGATGGCTTTTGGATTTTTCATCACATTTAAATGATTACTTCTGTTTTAGAATTTATACGACGTACTTATTTTGTAATAAAAATATTGAAAATTCAAATACCTATCAAGTAATACAGTAAAATATATGAAAATTTTCAACATGTTTTTTACAAACATATAACAAAATCAGCATGTCGCTTGCCTAACAATACCTGACATGTCTACCCAAAACAGTAGAAAACGCCATCCAGAATTAATTACAAAGCATTGCGTAGCTTTACCTTGCGTCCATCATTCATATACTAGATGTTATGTCTTGCAATTCCTACGAATTACAATGGCCAAAACGTCCATCAAACGAAACACAACATTTGCACAATGCAGTCTGTTATCCAGAATTCTACGAGAGATCCAACTAGAAAGCTACTCGATGGAAAGCTATTAGTCAAAATTGGACCCGTACCAACTAACTAGACTTTCGTTCCAAAGAGCGTCTCATCCATTACATGTAGTACAACAAACAAGGCCAAGAATTATAAAGCAAGACTAGAATTTAGCCATTCAATACGTCACAGCATTGGTCAAAGGTATGATTTGATTTCCTTTGCCTGGGCTTGTACTTGCTAAATAATATTAGCGGAAACACAAAATTAACGTAGCGTATCTCTAGTCTAAGTTTAAAACGACATCCATTACAAGTTGACAGTGACAGCATGATGTTCAAAATAAAACTGGCATGCTGAGCGCATGCGCAATATTCAGGTAAATGTTATCTGTTTAAAACATGTGCGGAAATAGATATGACTTAATTTATTACGCTTTTTGGGAGCATAATTGAGTGAGCGATTTTTGTTTCGTTTGTGACTAATAAATTAGACCAGCTAAGGTGCAAATAGATCGCCAGTTCCTAACTGAGCTGCAATACTCGTAAACACCCACAATACAAAGAGAATCATGATTTATCTGGCCTTAAAGGAAGAGAAATAAGAATAAGAGAGAAGGGTGTCAGTGCCTCTGAAGATTTCACTCGTCATACGAATTGCAACATGCTGGCATTTCACGCTGATTTCTTATAAGGCAATTACGCCATCGATCCATCTATATAACTACTTGATTTTATGTAATTTAATATGTATTTTGTTGGTGGTAGAATATATTTTATATGCGCCCAGATAACGACCACCTTACACAATGTGTTAAAACCCGCCATAGTGGCCGACGTGGTTGTGTTGCGTTCTGGGTTCAGCCTGTATATATGGTTCTTACAAGTCGGCATAATTGTGTCCACGGTCGAGGGCTAATCATCTCTCGTCAGTCCACATTCTATTGGATCCCTCTCGGTTTATCATCAGGTCCAGTGGGTTCACTGTTCCGTGCATGTTAAAAAAAATTTAAACATAAAATATTGCCGTAAAAATGTTCCAATTAACGTCATGTTGCGTTGTCATCCATTTTGCAACACTTGAGTGCTTTACTCATAAAATATGGGTTAAGAGCCATTGTTGCTTGCACTTGCACGCCCTATTTATCCCCTGGTACATTTAATTTTTCCGGGATAAACTATACATAGCTACTTATTTTATGTGTATCTGAAATAGATATAATGTCTTTTTAACTTAATATTTGAGACGTTTCACCCGAGCGAACATCACCTCATTAGTCTTCTAAAGTACTTGGGGTGAGAACCAGAAGGTTCTGGCTTCGATCTCATAAGCCCCACGTGAGAACCTTTTCATACATAGAAATGTACATACATAAAAATGTAGGGGGTTTCTTTTATTTCAAAATATCATGGAACTGATATAAGCTGGGCTGTATGTAGGTGCATTATTTCGGTTTTCCCTAACCCTTCGACAAAAAAGACTTCATTTTATAGTTCAAAACATTTGCTTCAGTAATTCAGAATAGTAGTTTTTATGCCAAGTAATGACAGAATAATATTGCGTGCGATGCAAGAGGCCACACAGCATTTGATGAACATATATAGGCTGAAGAAGAATATCTGTAAAAATTTGCTAATAAATATTATATAGAGCGATAGCCTAGTTGGTTGTGGAACGTAATGCCGAGACGAATGTCCACATGTTTAAATCCCAAAAGCACACGCATCTGACTTTTTTAAAATCATGTGTGTATTCTTGTTGAATTATCGCTTGCTTTAACAGTGAAGGAAAAATAAAGTGAACAAACCTGGGAATTTCTTTATAGGAATTTTGAGGGTGTGTAGAGTCTACCCAATCCGTACTAGGCCAGCATAGTGGACAAAGGCATATTCTTTCGCAGTAGTAGAGGAGGCCCGTGCTTAGCAGTGGGTCAGAATAATATAGAGCTGATATTATATTATAATTATACACATCACGTAAACCATGCTGCTATCTTATTAAGCAATCAACATACACAGCGCATACCTTGCTAACCTGTTAATTCCAATTCAACGAAGGCTTTAAATAGCGTGTAAAGTCTCACTACAACTAGAACACTAGAAAGAAGTCTAATGATGACAAATGATGAAGCCATAATAATCAGGCGTCGGTTATTACGTGCCATAACGAAGTTTCCTAACAGTGGAGCGAGTCGCTGGTAAAATATGAGAGCCGGTGCACTCACACCGTGCGATATGTCCGAACTGTAGGGCTTGCACTGACAGGTTATGGGAAATATTTATACTCATATATTAAAGATGAAGAATTTGTTTGCTTGTTTGTTTGGACTTGCTAATATCAGGAAGTACTAAACCACATTATTTCTAAGTGTTGTAGGTTACTTTCTATCCCAGGAAAATATAAAGCGAGCGTTTTATCCCTGAAAAACTATTTCACGCCGGCGGAGCCGCGAGCAAAAGCTATATGTAAATGCGCAACAAAAGCGGCGATAGCCTGTTTAGAACTAATATGGACTGCGGAGACGAATGTCCGCAGGTTTAAAATCCAAACGTATCTCTGACTTTTCTAGAGTTACGTGTGTATTATTTGTGGATAATCGCTTGTGTTGTCGGTGCAGGAAAACGTCGTGAGGAAACCTTTATATCTGAGAAGTTCTCATAAAGAATTTCGAATGCATATAAAGTCTGCCAAGTCGCACGAAACCAGGGTGATCGACTGAACCCATAACCCTCTGAAAATTAGAAGAGGTCTGTGCTCAACAGTAGCCAATATATAATACAGAGCCGATAAAATTATATTAATATTAAATGCATAACTGTTTAATTTCTTGGTTAATTGAACAGATTTTGATTAAATTAAGTAAGCAATACTTAAGCTTGAAGTTAAAATCTGAAGAGGATAAGCATCGTTTTTTATGTTTTGAATTATGATCCAAATTTCACGCAGTTGCACCTGTAAATGTATGCTATAATAGTATTTTTTTATTTCTACTTTCGTGAAAGTCTTTTTCGGGAATAAACGTCTATAATATCAATTGTAAAGAATTTGAATCATAATTAATCTGACATACTTATCAATTCGTATCCAATATAATTAGTGTAAGTATTTCCGACCTAACCAACTGTGTTGTTTTTATATTTCCTTAGGAAGTGCCTTGTTACTGGCTAGGCTGGTTTTGGCAGGAAGTCGCTCGAATTCCTAGCAAACGGATATGCTTATATCGCTTTAAGCAATTTGTTTAATTATATGTATATAAGTGTTATGAAAAAAGTGATCTATTTAAAGAGGGAGTGTTTTTATTATGTTATTTGCGATCGTTTTAATCAAATTTTAATGGCATCTAACTACTATCGTTATTAGTAATCTAAATGTTTTATAACTAAATTTTGAAGATAGATAACGGTGATAATATTTTTTTCAATCAATTTTTAAATTCATTTCTTTATCAAAGATACTTAATCAGGTTTTCAAACTAAAAAAACTTGTAAATTAAATTCCGTAAAGTTTAATTTTCATCATACGCGAAATGTGTTACTTCTTGTAATGCTAGCATTCATCAGAGGTGATCAATTGCCTTTAGTTTACTTATCTTCTCGTTTACCATCGTTTTTGATCATTTATTATAAAAACAGGTAACCTTTTTGTTCGTTAACCAATTAAAAAAATAATTTAAAAAAAAAAAATACTATTTTAATACGCACAATTTCGCTGGCAACCCTAAGCAGTTGGCAGTGGCCGCTACCCGTGTACATACGTGTACTACTTTTGTTCTTATTCTGCACGAATATAATATATCTTTAAAACTCTTTTTAACGTTCTTATGCGTTTCCAACTTTGTTTTATGTGTTTTTTATTAAATTACAATATAAAAACGCCGTTTAAGATGTTATTTTCTTTTTCAACATGGCGGCGTTTTGGCGGGAATTAGTACAACCGGCAGGCGTTATACTTAAGTACGCCATTGTGTATTATTTTAGTAGGTTTAACCTCAGGCCTGACGATCATGTTAAGTACTTATCCCAAATTATAAAATTACGTTTTGGGTCTTTTTTTATTGATGTAACGAGTAAGCTACTACCTTGATAGTATCACGATTGCTTATAAACATTAACCTATAAACGCCAATCGAGTTTAGAATTGCTGCACTCGTCACCCTAACCCGAGGACTAGCAGTTTTACATAACATATTCTCGTACATATGTTCTTGATACTTGATGCTAACGCTTGCAGTGTAATATCATTTCCCTTGGTACAGCAGTCTCTTGACCCGATCATCAGACCATTTCAAAGAATTTAAGCTAGTTAAAATGTCTTCAAATCGTAATACAACAGGGCTTGCTTGTTGTTTGTCAGTGGAAACAAACAACGGTGGTACCTACCTACCCAGCTCGACTCGCATACTATTAAAAACCTTTACTGCTAGGATATATTTGATATCCGCCCAGATAGCGACCATCGTGCACAAGGTGTTAAAACGTGTGTCGCGTTCCAGGATCAGTATATATCCGCATAGGCCGGCATAATTGTGTCAACGGCGGAGGGGTAATCATCTCTCGTCAGTCAGACATTCTATTGGAACCCACTCCTTACCATCAGGTGCTGTGGAGTCACTTTACTGTGCACTTAAAAAAAGCCTTTAAGTCGACATCGAATAATGTCTTTGGGGTATCCCAGCAAATTGTATTAGAAAGTCCCAGACGTTGCTTTGGGTACCGAAATCAAAAACCCCGCCGCCTTTGTCTTTAGACAAAAAAACTACCAAGTATGTTATAAAGTAATAACAATAACACCATCCCTGTAGTATACTGTTCAATTTTCACTACGGAGAAAGGCATTTACTGCTGAGAAGGTTTAGGTCTTAGTCCACGCTGGTTAAGTCTGGGTTGGCAGACTTCACATACCTTCGAATTATTGTAGAGAATTCTCAAGTTTGAAGATTTCCTCACGGCGTTCACCTTAAAGTGATAATCGATAAATAATACACACATACCACTTTACTCATAGACGTTTTTTTATCTAAGGACGGAGCATTGCTTTGATAACAAGTCTGTTTCTCAGTGCTGAAGGCATGGCAGCCTTCGCAGTGCGTAAACAGGGCAGTTGTGATTGGCTAATATTGAGATACAACTTGAATCTAGTTGGCTGTCAGATAAACAAAGCTGAGAAACAGACTTGTTATCACAGCAATGCTCTATCCATAAAAAAACGTCTATGAATAAGGGGGATAATATTTAAAAAATCAGACAGCATTAGGTTTTAAAACTGCAGATATTCGTCTCGGCAGTCCGTTCCCTTTCCAATTAGGCTATCGTTGACTCTATAATGATAATACTAATGCATATTCTTTGTCTCTCCACGTAAAACCCAACCTGCCTTAGGTTCCCGTATGTAATCAAGGACCAGTTTTTATCATCAGATCAGCGCCTAGCCATCCTGAGGGATATTTTAATAGCGTCGCGCTGCTCCCTCATTTGCATAGGTCACAGGAATGGAGGCCAAAGATGGGAGTATAGAGGAGACAGTTCGGCTAATATCGAAAACCTGAAAGCTGTCCTCAATTTGGAAAAAATATTTGGAAACTGTTTGGCTAATGTAATTATATTAAATTAAATAAAATAAATAATATTTGAAACGGAGTTTATAATTGAAGTTATGTACTGTCGCTGATTGATTTTATTCTTTATAATGCTTTTCATACGGCTGATTTTTCAATAACTTGTCGAATTATAATCGCCTTATTTTTTAAAATATCAATAATAGCAGGATTGAATAAATGTTAAATTGACTTATTTATTAATTAATGGTATTTTTAATATTGTTGTTTTTTTTTATCCACAAATAGGTTTTATCTCACGAAAAAATCAGTCAGTATCCTTTAAGACTGGAAAAGAAATCCCCACGTTATAAATACCTGAACAACTTTCGTGTCAACTAAATTTAAATTATATTTCATACACAAAAAGGTTCTCAATAAATTGTCAATGTCAAGTTACACGTACGGAACTCAATCTAACAATGTCAGGCTTAATGGCTTCCCATACTAAGATGAAATTTATCGTAATTTATGCCTCCGATGTTTTAATTTGTATCGTCAGTCAGGCGTGAACGTAATGAGCTTTTTGTATGAAGTTATGACCGGTATTACGCGAACTTTGGCGGCAGTGTGAGGAGGCCCTAAGAACTCTTGAATTTACAGAAAAAAAATATTAATTCTATTTTTAAAATTATTTTTATTCATTCTAATTTTAAATAAAAAGTAAATAACAGTGGCGTACAGTGAACTTTTTTTAAATGGAATTCGACAAAACATACTGATATGCATAATTGCAAATTGTAATTATAATTATACTTTAAATAAATCATTAAAGGGAAGGCAAGAATCGGATTATATGGACACTTCACTAATTAAGTAGTTTACTAATTATTACCGAAACATTAATAGATATAACATAATCGTCTATTTAATCACCTTACATTATATTCAAAATATTTTTCCTTTGGTAAAGAGAAGTCTATTATGGGAATAAGATCTCATATCTACAAACATATTTAAATCTTGGTCTTTGAATAAAGTATGAAGCAATTCGTGTGCCTACCAAATGACAAATTAATTCAAACTTCCTAACTATTGTTACCATGAACCTTCCGTAATTAAATGGTATCAAAATTGTCTTTGGTATCAAAATGAAGTATTACGGCTATTTTATTAGGCTTAATGTTCATAGATGTTAATTATTCTTGAGTGTTTTACTTTAAGCGGTATAAAGGATTTCTTTTTAAATTTATTGAAACTAATGATAGTTATGTTAATCGATAATCGGATAAAAACGAACGCATTGGCGTACAAAATTCTAAAAACGATAAAAACTGTTCAAATCCAAAGAACTATAACCTATTTATAAAAATGCATTCCAAATTCAAACTGCAATCCATCGCGAACATAAAAAGGCGTTCTAAATTCGAAAACCAAGCCAGTGTTTGGCGTGTTGGCGCGTTTTTTCAATTCACTATTTCAATTCAATTCATACGTCCTTTTGATGGCAAAGTGTGAGGAAGCCTTTATGTCCATTGTACGTACATTTTATTTTTCTCGCTTGCGAGTCGGATATTATTATTATTTAGTCGTGAATGTATCCGCGCGCCGGAACCCGTTTTCGACGCGGCGTTTGGGCCGTGACCTTTAGTGGGGGGTTGTGCGAATAGCTCGAGTGTCGATGTCGATAAAGATTCTGCATTGATTTTTAATTTTATTTTGTAGCTGCTATAAGAATAAAATGGAGATATTGATTTATTTTATACAGTTTGTTCATATTTGTAAAGATATAAATAATTAACGGCCCTGAAGTCGTATTTAGGTAATTTCATCACATGCTAAAGAATTTGATTCGCTGCTCTATTTAAAATATTGAAGTCCTTAAAAAGGTACAAAAGGAAAATCATTGCCCTCGATCTTAGACAGTAAGGGTTAGTAAGCTAATTTTTTAAATATAACAGTAGTACTAACAAGCATGAAATCACATATTACACTTTCTAACCACTCACTATAACATAACACCTTGCTTTAATTTTGTAGCCTTTGACGAAAAAAATCATTAAAAGTCATTCACCGATATCGACAACCCACTCACGTCACTAAAACACGCGTCACTTTCGTGTTTCATCTTTACACCTTCTATGATGCACCTTCTCGCCTCTGTCTCTTTCGCGCGCGCCTCTCGCTCTAACACGCGTGTTCCAACTGCGAACACAGTGCACGTTTCGGTTCTGTGTAAAAAATGTAACGGTTCGTGCGACTTATGGTTTAGGGGCAGGTCGGTTTGTTTTATAGGTTCCTTCGGGAATTAATGGAGATAGGTGCTAATAAAAAATATGCCGTGAATGAACCGAACGAAGTTATCTTGGTTGGATGAAGTAGAAAAATGTTGTTATTAATAAAATATGATTTATAATAATTGTTAGTTAAATATTAGAACAATGACAAACATAGAAGTAATTTTGACAGACCATAGTGTAGCAAGAAGTTTTTCAACAAGATTTATGTCTACATTCCAATATCCTCCCTAAGACATAATCCCATTTTTAAAGAACTATAGTTATATATTAATTAATAATACAACTTTTTTACTACTACAATACTATACAACAAGCATACTCGTCTGATGGTAATACGACTGCCCATAAACAGTAGCAACACCATACCTACAGAGCGTTGAATTACAAAGTATTTCCTGAAACAAACACATAGTCACTAGAAATGACATTCTTAAGTAAAGCTCTTAATATTCAGGTAATATTAATTTCATCATTTTATCCAAGATTTTTATTTACTAGAATAAGACCAAAATCTTTATTTAACTTATCACTAAAAATTAATTTAACTAATACTACTACTGCAGTTGTATAAACTTAATTGTCCTGGTTATTCCAACTATGAATGCTACTTTGCAGTGGCTAAAGGTCCATATAACCCAAATCCTGTCGACTTTCCTTTCGTATTTATTGTAAATTTTAATTATCGTTAGAGTGATTTCCAGATCGCATTTATTCATATCATTAGAGCATATAAGTTGTGTTGGGTTCCTTTTCGAAAAAATCATACTTCGCCACTGTTAGATTGTTGAATTTAGGGATAGGAACCCTAGTCTAAGCAAGTATATTGTTACGTTCTGTACTACTGGTGTTAAGAAGCAATCATGTATACCATTTCGTTCCAGTTTTCACAAGCCAAAAAGTGTAATTGGAGTACATTTCTCATGGTGACAAACAGTAACATTTCGTAATTCAGTTCTGAATATTGCTACTGCTAAAGGATTTAATACAATCAATTGATCTGGTCATCTATATAAAAAATCTATTAAAATTCGTATATAGTAAATCGAAGATGGATAGACAAGTGTCGAAAATCTCGTTCTCTACGCTACAGTACGGTGTCCCGTATTGTACGCACGATTTTCGTTTAAGCGCAAAAAATGTACCGGTACAGAGTAATGACGGACGTCTGCACTTGCTATCCACGTGAACTATGTTGATAACTCACTGGCTCAATATTACAAGGTTCGATGTTGTTTTGATGTGAAAATTTTATTATATATCATACGATTCAATGTCATTCCTATGCAAATTTCCAATGATCCCGAAAGATAAATAATATATCATACGATTCAGTATTTTTCAAGGAATAATAATCCCGTAAGACAAATTAAAAGGAAACTGTGAATGATTTTCTTTTAAAATGTTTACCAACGTGACAAAATTTAATCATGTTACAACATAAGTAAAAAATAATGTAGGACGTTTTTTAGGTATTAAAATATTCACTTGTTTAAGTAAAAATTAACTCTAAGAAAGTATTTGATTGCTTTTAAAAAAAATATTACAGCTTCTCTAGTTATTGTGCTGTCAAAAGAGAAAAAACGTATTTAGTTAACGTACGTTTTTCAAAATTCGTTAAATACATACCCGTTATCAGTAATGAAACACATATTACGTAACAAAAATATCTCCGTATAAAATTTTATGCGGCAGTATTATAATAATTGAAATGTCATGTTTGCAAATTTTTAAGAATGAAATACAATAAAATTTATGTGAAAACTTAATAAACTGAACGTTTACATCTTATTGTGACATAAACGGTTTTATATGCGGCTCTCCTTTTATCAAAATCACCGATTGATTGACATTATTACAAATTAAAAATCTCAATAACCAAATAACAATGAAAATGTTGTTAAAACATCATCAAACATTCCAATAAACTTTTAATGCATTTTAAATTTAGAACAAATTTCAAATTTAAATAAAGAACGCTGTGGAACACTGCGATCTGTGTGTTGCGTTCCGAACGTGTCTCGTTCGTGGCTCGTTCGGAGCAGATCGGTTATCTTCGGCTATCATCGTATTAAGTCGTGTAAAACCTGTCATTGCCCATTAGGCGAATAATATCGATGTAATTATATTGGTTATTTATTTAAATAGTGACAACGGGTGGTCGGACGAAATTTCTTTTAATTTATTCATAAAGTTATGAGGATAGATTTCGTGTAGTCTTTAGTGATTAGATCTGTTATCCCATACCATTCATAATAATAATATTTGTCTTCATAATAGCCCTATCGCGTAACTCTCCTTAGTACATCGATTTTCTTTCAATTCTAACATGACAAAGTGACCTCACTGCACTGATGGTAAGTGGACTGGGATCCAATTGAATGATGACGAGAGATGATTACCCCTGCAGTCGACACAATTTTGCCGGCCTGTTCGAACTGGAAATACACAAGCTGATCGCGGAATGCGACACCTACGTGGGCTATTATGGCGGGTTTTAACACTCTGCGTACGGTGCTTTTTTTCCTAATCACTACATAGTATTAAACAAATTCGCTTTCTCTGTCCCTTTGTATGCTTAAATCTTTAAAACTACGCAACGGATTTTGATGCGGTTTTTTTCAATAGATAGAGTGATTCAAGAGGAAGGTTTATATGTATAATAACATCCATTAAATAGTGGAGAAATACTTTTGTTTTGTTATGTTATACCCGTGCGAAGCCAGAGCGGGCCGCTATGTTTTTATATACAACGTTCACAGTTTTTCTGTAGTGTATTTAGTATCAGCATTGCACCCGTGCGAAGCCGGGGCGGGTCGCTAGTTAACCGATATTTTATTAAAGGTTTTATTTAATTTTAATTCCTTGAAGTTTGATTTTAATATATTAAATCGGTTTTGCTATAAAATTTATTTTTTCCGTAAACAGGAATACGAGGTGGGCGGTTTTTTGTGCCTGTGAGAGTATATCCTACCTAGCAAAGAAAACAGCAAGGTAATTTCATTCTTAATGTTTTAAGTTAGCAGTCCAAGTCGAATGACTTGCTTACGTCATAAATAAATATATATATTCTGCTTAAAATATCAAACGCTACCTTCCAATTTTATCCGTTAAGCTTATCACTTATCAGTGAAGCTGCAGATAGCCGTGAACAAATCCAAGCCGATATGACAACCGTAAAAGCCGGCCGCGAGCCGACCTTTTCGGTAATTAAACCCGAAATTGGATTTTGATGGAAGTTTTTCGGTATTTTTGTAATGAATTATTAGATTTAAGATTGGCCTCTTTTAGCTTTCCAGATTCTTTAGTGGGTAGGATGTTATTGTAAATTTATAAATTATTTCTAAAATTCGCGGGTTAGTGATCTATTTTAAAGTTTTAGGGTTTACAGAATAAAATACCGCTTTACAAGATAATCGAATGGCAAAAAATGTTTTTTTTTTAATAGTTGCATAGAAGCACAGACCATAGATAATAAAATATTGTAGTTGTGTTGATTATCATTTTTTTTTTATTGCTTTGAATGACGAGACGCGCTTGCCGTTCGCCTGATAGTAAGCGATACGACTGCTCATAAACAGCAGAAACACTATCTACATTGAATTACAAAGTATTGTTTGGTATTCCACTGCGCTCGCCATCCTGAGACATGAGATGTTATATTTCACTATGTCTAGTATACTGGCTACAATCCAGATCCTTCAAATCAGAACACAACAGTGACTACACACTGCTGCTTGGCGGCAGAAATAGACATTACGGTGGTACCTACCCAGGCAGACTCACATATGAGAGACCTGCCACCAGTGAATTAATAATAACTAATTTTAACTGATTTATGTCCTATTATACTCACAAAGGTTGAAAGCCTATGAAGAGAGCGAGAATAAAAATCCATTACGAAGTAAATTGCATGAGATTTTTACCACATCGAATTTCGCTCGTTACCACGGTAGTTGTGTAGGTATAATCAGACAGTAGCGTCTTCCAAACATTGTTAAAACTTAGTTTAAATTAGGTACAGTCAGCCACAAAAACAGCTGAACAAATTCAAATTTTAAATCAGCATTAAACTTATGTTCGAAATAACAATCGCTTTGTCTTCACTTAAATAAAATTCACGGTGTTTACTTTACTTTAAATAAGGAAGAAAGGATATTTCGAACTTAATTAATGTGTAAATGCTTTATTGAGTTTTTTATTTGTTCACATATGTTTGTTCCTGACTGTACAATGAATCTATACTTACTTAATATATAAAGCTGAACAGTTTGTTTGAACGCGCTAATGTCAGGAACTACTGAACCGATTTTGATTTTTTTTCACTAATAGGAAGCTACATTACTTACTCTTTATTACTAGGCTACTTATCCAGGGAAAGTATAAGGCGGGATTTTTATCCCGGGAATACTTTAAGCGGTCGGAGGAGCCAAAATCTAATATTTAATATACACGCACCATCTCGTATTTATCTCCGAAGGGGTATGCAGAGGCGCAACCAAGGCACCCACTTTTCGCCAAGTGTGTTCCGTCCCATGATGTGATAGGGGCGAGCCTATCGCCATATCGGGCACAAATTCCAGACTCCGGGCTGATACTGAGCAGAAAATCCCATATTGCCCGACCCGGGATTCGAGCCCAGGACCTCAGAGCGCCTACAACTACGCCACCGAGGCAGTATTAAATACGGTCAGTGTCATGGTTGCTGAATACACATTGAGGCTTATAAGGGTTCGCGAACATTTCCCTTCCTTCTCCCTTCCAACCATCCTTAGAAAGCTCCTTCTCCTTCCTCTTCTCTTCTTTCACCCTATCCCTATATTCCTCCCAGGCCCTGAGACCGGATAGCCGTGGGTCGCCAGCGTACCGTCCTCTGGTACCCTCGGTGATAACGGTAGGGTCCACCAGGGCGAGTGGGCAACGTATCTCACCTCACTCTTTAGTAATCACTGAAACAAACTAATATTGAAACATAAATAAGCATTATGAAACACAAAAAAAAAATCGGTAGGGTCCACCAAATCCTCACAAGGACTACCATGATTGCTAAGTCAGGGGATCGCTTGTACTCCGTTCCCAGGGTACCCCCGGTGATAACCGCGGCAGTTCCCAAAAAAAACAACACGGTTAGTGTTGGGGGGTTGACGAATTACGTATCAAATAGCGGAACCTCCCCCCCCCCTCCCACCTACGCGAGACACAATTGTTACCTATCTTCGATTGTATTAAAAGACCAATTTCCAATGATTAGCAAAAAAAATATGGTCAGTGTAATTCCCCATTCTATGAAACTGAGCATTAAGCAAATTGTTGACTTGATCAAGATCCTGATGCAGGTTTATATCTTCAAGATATCCCCGTTCACGGCTGTCCAACGTTTATGAGCGAGTGCGCTACGTTCAACACTTTAATAACATTCAAGATATATTTAAAACGGGAACATTTATTGCTTGGTGTAAGTTGGAAGCTTAAGATGTATTTAATAATTATAATAAAAATTGTATGCTTGGATGTGATAAAAATACAGGAACCAGTGATATAGGATAAAATTGATCATTAATTGTATTTAATGATTAGTTTTTATGAATAGGCGTACAGAAAGTAATAGATGGGAGCAGTAAGGAAAATATATTTAATACGTATCGAGTAGGAGGTATTTAAAACGGTCCATAAATAAAGCAAAGACAAAATATCGCTGGTGGTAGGATATATTTAATATCCGCCCTGGTAGCGAACACCGTACAAAAGGAGTTAAAACCCACCATAGTGGCTCACGTGTGTCGCGTTCCGGCTATGTATATCCGGTTCCAAGAGGCCGACATAATTGTGTCGGCTGGCGAGGGATAATTATTCTTCGTTTAACGATACTCTATCTGGACGCTACGCTAGCTACCATCAGGTGTAAACTACAGTGCTGTGCCCGTTTAAAAAGTTTAACATATATTTTGCCTAATGATTTCTTATGTTTACGCGAATGTTAGACATTGAAATTATGTTATATTAGGTATATTATATATTTTGCTATAAAAAAACCTAATCATAAAGTATGATTTCCATGCTTGCTCTCCTAAATTACGCCGCATCCCAAGATCAATGCGAGATAAAAAAATGCCAACGCTTCAGCTGAATAATGAATGCGCGAGCCGAATCGATGTGCGCGAGAAATTATCGCGACCAATGGACAAATTAACGTCCTCACCTTTGGCGAACATTCCACGCTCATGATGTCCTGGTAGAACGACCGTGGTAACGAATGATTAGATGGGCATAGATTAAAAATGAATGGAGTATCAGAAGCTATTTTTATTGTATGGTTGGCATAAGTACGATTCAGTTGATGATAAGTGATGATCGCCGCCCATGAACATCTGCAACACCAGGGTATATAAAATAATGATAGGCTTATTTATTAGACTGCCTCGATGGCGTAGTTGTACTGCATGCGCGGTACGACAGCGCTCTGAGGTCCTGGGTCGAGCAAAGTGATATTTGGGTTTTTCTGCTCAGTATCAGCCCGGACTCTGGAATATGTGTCCGATATGGCGATAGGCTCGCCCCCTATCACATCATGGGACGGAACACACTTGGCGAAAAGTGGGTGCCTTGGTTGCGCCCGTGCATACCCCTTCGGGGATAAATGCGTGATGTTGTGTGTGTGTGTGTGAGTGTTATTTATTAGCATTAGTTTATTGTTGTTTATACACATTCTAATTATCTTATTAATACAGACATGTTACATGCATGAGTATCGGAACTAGAGAGGGCCGTGTAGGGATGGGACACAAGACATTACTTTTTAATCGATAACAAATCTCTCACAGGGTATATAGAGATGTGTTGCCGGTCTTTTAGGTGGGATTTTCGGTTTACTTTTTATGCACTATGTACAAATTAAGTCTTTTAGGTAGGATTCTTGGTTTAATGTTTTACACTTTATACAAATTAATAATGGTGAGATAAGGGAACTGTTCCTCTGATGAAAACGATACGACAAATCATAAATACAAATAAAATAAAATTAATACATACTATCACGAACTTTGAGACACCCTGAGACAGAAGATGTTAAGTCTCATAAAGCCTTGTGCTGGCCAGAATATCCTTAAAAAAAACAAACACACAATATATCTTTATCCTCGATGATTATATTTTTACCCTTCGTCTGTGTGTCCCATGATGTTGATAGTAAGCCTTTCGCCATATCAGATGTAGTCTGGAATATCCTTCAAACGGGATCAAAAGTATGCTTACTGCTTGCCAGCGTAAATAGTCATTGTATTTCCACAAAGATAAAATCGCATACAAGAGACATCACAGCGCAGATTTTGTTGCCTTAACATGAGGTATTAAGTCTTTGTCAATTACAAACATTTAAGAAATTGTTCGCTTATTTTCCAACCAGTTGAAGTTAGTTGCAAGTGTGACATCACAGCAGGGCATTGTGAAGTACTTAGGGGAGGTGTTTAAAAAGCCATGAAATTCGCTGAGTAATTTACCCATGATAATACATTCCGAGCCAGCAAAATATGAGAGGTGCGTTATTTATTTGATGATGGGGTTGTGACATCTGTCCCTCTCGCTACCCTTTTAATGGAGTGTCTCGTTATTTTTTTGTTTTAGCTTGTTAAAAATATATCTAAGCCTATGTAAAGGTATAGTTGAAATAGACAGACGCTATGAACTATTCTACGTAATAAAGCACATAGATTATAATAGTATAACGTCCTACCTCATGAATTAAAACCTCTACGGACTATGACGTCATGTTTAAAAAAAGAAACAGAATTTATAATACTGGCAATTTATAGTCACAAAAAATATAAATATTATAAAAATATTGGTTCTATAGTTCTATAGAGATCAGATAACACACTGGCACAAAAATATGTAAAAGAAAAAAACAAAACATTTTTTAAAATGAAATAGCATTCTTAAAAAATAAATATAACCCTACCTAACCAAACTGGTCACTTAGCGGCGTCCTCCGAAGGATGTGCGGCGCCAGCGTATTTGACAAATAAATACGTGACAAAAAACCCATTTGCACGTGTTAACTAAGGTACGGGTTGACGGCTTTAAAGGATACCCTGTTGGTTTGTTTTCACAAGTGACTTTTGTTAGGGGAGGGTTAAGTGTCAGTCGCGAACGCGTTTCGGTTCTTAAATCAAAGACAGATTCTATTTAGGAGATATTTCAAAGGTCTTAAGGAGGTATTTCGGTAAAGGTAAGTAGGATATTGTGTAGATTAGCATACATTTGAATTAGGCCATCGCGTCGAGTAATAGATTTTTTCTGATTTTAAAAGATAATTAATAATATCAGCCTTGTATTATATACTGTCCCACTGTTCGGCACAGGCTTCCTCTACTACTGAGAGGGATTAGGACTTAGTCCACCACGTTGGTCTAATGTTCGGACTGCCGAGACGAATATGGCAGGTTCAACCCAAAGACACCTCTTTTCTAAAATTATGTGTGTATTCTTTATGAATTATCGCTTGCTTTAACGGTTAAGAACTTCGTGAGGAACCTGAGAAGTTCCTTTTAAGAATTTTAAGGATATTTGTAGTCCACTCATATCCTCAAAATTCTTAAAAGGAACTCTCTTCTTAAAAGGAGTCTCGGCAGTCCGTTACACTCCCAACTAGGCTATCGCCACTCTTATTATTTATATTATTGAATTGTTCAATTATATACTTAAGTACTGTATACTTATAGGTGTTAATGGAGTTTCCAATCCGATACGGAACCATAACTTGTGGAATACGACAAATAAAAAACTTACTTGTGTTGGTTTTGTCTTCATGTTAATGGATGTACCTGCCCAAGCACTTTTATTTGTGTACTTTACATAATACATGAAACTAGTACTCACAACTCAATCGAGGACCTCTTGCTCTTTGAAGTCGGTTAAATCCCGATATACTGACAACCGAAAGAATCATGAATATAGAAACTCAGAACTTCGGGCTTCGTTTTTAAAGGAGATTAAAGTCAATACTATAGTAATTAAATGTCGATCTATAAAACAGGAAAGAAAGGGAAGCGAGGAATTTGAAAGGTTACTATTCAACCAATAAGACGATTTCCTTTATCAAATTTAATCAACTCAAAACCATCTTTCCATACAAACAGTTCGTATTTTTCCACAGAGTAAGCGTCTATCTTAATATTACAAGCTTTTGCCTACGGTTCCATCTGCGTGATTTTTCCGGGATAATAATTCATCAGGATAAAGTAGCCTGTAGCACTTAGGGCTTAGGAGTATCTTCATATAAGTGAAAAAAAAAACATAATTGGTGTGGTAGTTCCCGAGACTGGCGCGGTCAAACAAAGACTTGAGTTTTATAATATTAACAAATACAAATACAAATTCTTTATTGCTGAATGTAGGTAGTAATTATAGGTTGTTTTAAAATATACAAAATGTTTCAATACATTCTACCGGGATAGGTACCCGTGTGCAATACTATTTTAGTACATAGTGTTACTTTTAGTAGGTATAGATAAATGAAAAAATGGGTAAAATGTTTTTCTGTCTGTTAAAAATGAACGTAGAGATGTCTGAGTATTTTCTTAAGACGTTTAGAATTAAAATGAACACACACCCGGCTTATCCCCGAAAGGGCAGGCAGAAGTGCAACCATGTCATCCACTTTATATGTTCGAACCCATGTGATAGGAGGCAAGCCTATCACCATACTAGGCACAAAACCAGAGTAAAATAAAATAAAAATAAAAATAAAATAAAATAAAAAAATAAAAATAAAAAAGCCTTATTATCCTTCCTTAAAACCAGAGTCCGGGCTCATAATGTAGATAATATAAAATATGTGTGCGTACTTATGTACGCATGTAAGAAGTTAAACTTCTTTGGAGTACCAAGATAAAAGTCTTTCTAAAAAAAATACTTTGCGTTATCCTATGTTTATAAAGAAAACGATACTAATAATAGAGAAAGATGTTTTTAATAGATTGAAAGAAAGTTATATTATAACGCATTATCTATTTAAAGAAATTTTATTTAAATATCATAAAATAATTGAATTTTTCGGGACTTTAATAATTATTTTTTTTGTAACTTATGTTAATTTATTACTTGCCCTACCTTAGAACAATGTTAAACACGCACATAATACGACGCCACTGAGATCTTCTTAAAATAAAGGCTTATTTGAAAATAGGCTTGATTAAAAAAAAACAGTGGTACTTTACCTGAAAGTCTTCGGCGCGGGCGGAGCCACGTGCAATCCCTAGTTAATAATCCTCGTTAGATAAAATCTCTCGGGCCTTTATCGTTCAAGTTAAATAGATTTATAACAACTCTTATTATCCAAAGAAAATATTAGAATATATTAATTATTACAAGTACTTTTAAAAAATATTGCAGATTCTCACATACAAAATACAGGTATCAATATTACTATCATGGAGTTCAATTATAATAACCATCTATCGAATGTTCTAGAAATAGACCCGCCAACAAAAAATGATACCCACACCTACACTCTAGTGGGTATGGAACGCTTTAGACAATTGCGATTACAATGAATAAAAAATTGCTTAACGATTTCAATGCCTTATAAAAAGCAGGATGCCAAATTCATGGATACGAATTAGTATGCAATGTTTATTATGTCACTTGACATTTTTGTATCTACAGGGTGTTTGATAATGTGATATTTTTTTATTTATTATTGAGTTTTATAATTATATTTGTATATTAAGATCAGTCAGCCACAAAATAATTTGAAAAAAATCATGAATTCTAATTGACTTTAGACTTTTGTGATCGTAATAATAATTGATTTTTTGTTATTCAAACAAATATCAGGGTGTTGACTTTATTTAGAAAAAAATAAAAAGAATAGGTTGAATATAATATGTAGAAGCTACGTTTATAGCTAACTATACATAAAAATAATTTATATTTTCAAGTGTAACAAAAACAGAATTATAGTAATTATTATAGTATTGTGATAGGGTATTGCGCCATGCTCTAAGCTTGCAAACCATATTATGCAAAATTAGTTTCAAAATGCAACTAAAATTTTACTGGAAGTCAGGTATATTGTGTACATGACTGGATCCGGAATCCGCTAATGTCTCATTTCAGCCATTTCGATATCAAATAGTGCCAAATAAGTCATGCCAGCATAATTTAGACAGCCGTCGATACACTCAGCGTTTCCCGTTACTATACCCTGATAAAAATACTACAAACAGTCTCCAAGGGGAACGTTACGAAGTAATTTAATTACCAATCATTATAATTATTCAATGTTTTATAGTTCTAATTAGGTAATTGACATAAAAATAATCTTAATTTTAAATCACCATGTATACAGAGCGCGTACCGGTCGCCTTATTAGCACATAATAAAATTTGGCGTCTGCTCGGCGCCTAATATATCCCATACTAATGCGAAATTCGTAGATCAATACAAATTGATTGTTTAATGCGTTTTTGACGTTTACAGAATAGTTATGATTTACCGGAATTTACTAGAAGGCGCCTGCAGTGTTATTCTAAAAAATATGGGTCGGTGGTAGATTTATGAGTGAGGGAAGTTGAAGTGCCCTTCTAGACTATTCTATGCACTGTATTTTTGCTATGTCGATTATACTATGGAATAAAAGAAAATAATTTTATGAACACCATTTATTTATTACACTTTATTGTATAGGTATTACAATTGGCGGTCTTATCGCATTCTGCGATTTCTTCCAGACCATCTCTAACATTAACCAAAAAATATACATTTTATTTATATCAGATACAAAAATGTTACACTATATCAGCCCTGTATTATATACTGACCCACTGTTGGGCACGGTCCTCCTCTACTACTGAGAGGGATTAGATCTTAGTCCACCACGCTGGCCTAGTGCGGATTGGAAGACTTCACACACCCTCGAAAATTCCATAGTGAGAATATATTACATAGTGAGATATATTAAAAAACATATAATAAAAACACACGCTCTTTATCCTCCAAGAGGAAGACAGAGGCGCAATTGGAGCACCCACTCCACCGTGTGTAAGTATTCCTTCTCATGATGTGATGTTGGCGAGTCCCTCGCCATATCTTCAAACTATGTAATTCAAGGTGAATGGTGTTTCTACTGTTTATGACTCGTATCGCTTACCATCAGGCGAAAGGCAAGCTCGTCTTGTCATTTAAAGCAACAAAAAAAAACTATAGACGGTCGTATCGCTTACCATCAGGCGAACGGAAAGCTCGTCTCGTCATTTGAAGCAACAAAAAACTATAAAGATCTACCTACGTTCTCTTTCTTTATCTATAATATATATAAAAGAGTTAGGTATGATGAAAAATTTATTTCTCACATCAATCATCAGACATAACAAACTATATATCATCCGTAAACAATGGCGTCGCGTCTCTTTGTCCAATTTATTGACCACGCACCTACGTAAATTCAATCCGCGAACATTTACGTTTCATTTTAGTTTTCATACTTTTTCCATCTTTTTCCGTGTTTGCATTGAAAAAATTGATATTTGCAATGATAACACGCTGGCTGATTGCCATTCGTAAAGCAAACCGACCAGTACGAATTTATTTATTATAAAGTATTTTAATGTGGAAAAAAATGTGTTTGCGGACTAATATGTTTTCATTTTAATATTACACATGGACATATACTATTATAATCGCCTGATTGTTCTTGTCACTTCCCAATATGAAAAAAAAAAAAACAACACATAATGTGTTTGGAAAGAGATTCAGCTTAGGAACATTGTATAACCATGTGGTATAATATAATAATATTTATCTATACATTTATATACTTACTAGCTTTTGCTCGTTTTATAACCTTCCCAGGATCTTAAACTATCACCATAGCAAATTTCATAAAAATCCTTTCAATAGATTTCGAGAAAATCAATAACATACAGACAAATAAAAAAGGAGACTATGTTTTATGATATTCATAGATTATTATTTAGTATTAGACTTTTATTACTGTTTTCCAACCTACTTTTCATGTATCTACCATGATTATCTCTGTATCCTAGGGTTGACTGATAGAGAATGCGCATCGCATTAATTCGCCTTATACATTTATATATGAAGTGCTAAATAAATAAATAACTCACCTCAATATGGAGAAATACTTGCCTCTCCATTACGGCGTAGGGAAGCGGATACGTAACTTCTTCGAACTCGCCAGCGACGATATCTCGAACGATTGTAATTGTTTTGTTACGTGATCGGGTTTGTTATTTACCACCCGTAAGATAATTGTCGCCTGTTTGTTTACATGATAACCCACATGGCAGACTTCTGAGGGATTAGGCAGAGAAATAAACTTCAATTTTTTTTATCAATGCTTGGTACGGAACTATTTACGCACAGCAGAAAGTGGGTGCACCAGTAGCGCCTCTGCCTACCCCTTTGGGGATTTAAGGCGTGAGTATGTATTTAAAACATACAATCTAGTTTAATATGAATTGCACCATCAATAACAAGAAAACACAGAATACAAATACAATGAAAACTAAGGGTAAAAATGGACGATGCAAACTGCAATCATACTGGCCAACTTCTCAAGATCTGATTCCCCTAGACCTATGATAACAGTCACAAATCTTACACAACACGTATTAATCTATCCAGATTTATTTCTTATCTGGTCTTAGCTGTAACTACACTTGAGTGATTTAAGTAAAATTTTGTTGTAGGTATGTTTTGTCATTATATGTTATATTGTTACTATTTCTTTAAAATGTTCTTCTATGTCGTTTTCTTCATGACTGATGGTCGTGCCCGCTTTGGTAAGGCTTGGTGATACTGGCAGGCTGCTTCCACTCAACCCAGTCTTGTGCCTGCCGCAAAGCATGCGTGACTGTGTTTCCCATGAACTCTCTGATGGTATCAGACCATCGGATAGGTGATTGGCCTCTAGGTCTTTTGCCGTCTAATCTACCTACAACAACCTGCTTATCCGGAATCCTGGGTGCCTTCTTCTTCATTAAAATTTTAATTATTGTTAATTCTCGCTATTAGTATTCTGTGTCGTTTAATAATTTTACTTTCGCTTTTTAGCGCCTAATTTTTTATCACTCATGTTGTGTCCATCTGTTATTAATGAAATGAAAATGTAACCATATTTACGTGTAGAATTATGCTTATTTTATATTGTAATCTCAATTAATATCCTAAACAAATAAACTTTTTAAGCCGCAACGCATAATTGCTGTTTGATACCAAAAATAGACATAGCATAGGTATTCAGACTTGTAATTAAATTGGAAGCCTTATGTCATTACGTTCCTTTTATGTATTGCTGGCCTAATACATCGAAATCCGCTTATTTTACTTCCACGTTCTTTAAAAACCGGCCAAGTGCGAGTCGGAATCGCGCACCGAGGGCTCCGTACAAACCTGTAGGTAAGTAAAAGTTCACACATCGCGACAATCGAGCCATAGTTATGGTATTTTTATTGCAAAATTAAATGCATAATATTACAGTATGGAAAGCTGGAGGAGCATAAATTAAAGTCATAGACCTAAAAATATAAGGTTTTCGGAATTTTTCCTTTATATGTATTATAAAACCTTGCTTCTTGCCAAGTTTCAAGATTCTAGGTCGACTGGAAGTACCCTTTAGGTTTTGATTCCCTAGCGAGTAGTTGCGAGTTTGAAAATATGCGGCTTAAATTGCTGTTTCTTTTGATTGCGTTGACATAGAGGTTTGATTTTTTACAGCTTAAAGGTATTATAGATCTGAGTATTTGATATAAATTTCAGCTTAATACCTTCACGCGTTCCTGAGAAAAATGGTCTTGACGGACGGACGGACGGATAACGAAGTGATCCTATAAGGGTTCCGATTTTCCTTTTGTGGTACGGAACCATAAAAATAATAAAAATCAAACCGCACGTCTAAATGACTTCACGCCAAGCCTAAAAGCATATTTTATCGGCTTAACACAAAACACCTTCGCAAAATAAGATAAAGTCCTAATCGGATAAAACAAATCAGTTGCAAAACTTTTAACTTTATTTCGCGCACAAAACTAAATTAAAAAAAACTAAAACCCCACATCTCGTTAGCTGTCCACAGATTATAAAATTCCATTTTGACACACGCGGCACAGATAAAAAATAAAAAGCTGCTCTATTTATTTTCGCTTGTCCGATTACATAGCATCTGCGGACGTCAAATGGACCCTATTCGCTGGATATAAGGGCCTAAAAACCAGCCTAAATTTTGGGCGGGCACGCAATTTTTGAAATATAAACGATGCCCACGAATGTTGGCTGAGAGCTGAACATCGCGTCAGTTACTTCATAATGCATAAATTTGAATTTCGAATATGTTGTATATTAACGGTCAATGGGCGAACATAATATCCATAGTAAAACAATGCTGGAACATTCTTTAAACTGCATTGATCGGGATCAATGGAAATTACACATTAATTGTTGTTCCCGAAGGCTTAATATTGTTCCCCTTTTCAATTACATTCTCCTTTGAATCGGAATTCTGCGTATTAAAAACATCCTTAATGCCCATTCTTTCTTAATTGCTAGCATTACCATCTAATGATTTACCAAATGATGGCCGTCACAACGTCTTATCGAGCCATAAAAACACAGTCTAGTCGTTGAAGATTAAGAATTCGTCGTAGTTCATTAACAGTAGTGTCATTCGAAGCCCCTCCGCGTCAAAGGAAGTGGTTGTCTTTGTTTCCTCTACGCCGGTCTCTGGTGGACAAGGATTATTACTGTTGTCTCCGCTAACATTATAATTTTCAAGTGCGCTATGAAGTCTAATTTATTTCGAGAACTTTCTACTCGATTATGTTATTTGAATGCGTAGTTTCAAAATAAGTTATGTCTAAGGTTTTGATCAGACGCTATTTTTAGTAATTTGTTACTGTTTAACGACTAAAGAACACTTTGACAACGTCTGCGCGGTGCTTTAGGATGATGAAAATGGTTTTGCAGTACTTTGTAATTTAAATGGGTTTTAAACGAAATATATGGATGTATATGAAAGCGGCCCACTCACGAACCTTAATATACTAACTGTAAATATACTACCTACTCACCTATTTTATCCCAAAACGGTCCCGAACTTCCAATCACCAATTTGTAAACTCCGTCTACAACTTCTAAGATAAATAGGATTAGATAAAACTGTAATTCCAATCATCAACATACATTGTCCTTGCGTGGGATATAAGTTTGCCAGCCACGGCCTATTTTACATGAAATAACAAAGACCCGTATCTTGGAAGGGTAGGCAGAACGTTTTCTTGCTTAGCGTAGAACCATATTATCACGATAGACATGGCTGTGGAGTATGGCGATTTACCGGTTACTATTCCAGATTACGAGGCGTAAAATCATATAATAAACTAACTTGAAAATGGATCCGAGTCTTCAGAAGTCGTAGCGTAATACAACTACGCCATAGAGGTAGTCAAATCAGAAAATTCATTCCCTAATTATACCGTTTGCTCAATAAGCTAGAGTAACTTAGCTACCCTGATAAGAATATTAAAGATAATCGAATTTTAAAATGATTTTAGTGTTGGATAGCGAAATTATCGAGGAAAGCTATATAACATCACGTTGTGCCAAATTCAAGCGGAGCATCAATGAAAAATGTTGCAAAAAAGAATCTTTATCCATTTTCAGAGCTTCCGTTGCGTGTGCTGCGTAAAAGATTAACGTTACGCTACAATCACATAAGACGGAATTTTTCCTCTTAAAAAGGTCTAAGAATATAATTAAAAACACAGTCCCTAGCCGCATTTGTCTGCCTGTCTGAACGTTATAAACACAAAAATTACTTAACAAATCTCGATTAAATTTGCTATGGAGGTAGTTTGAGACCTTTGAAGGACATAGTAAATAAATATAGGTGTTGATGACAAAATGTTTGCGGGCTTCAGCACCGGGCAGTGTTAAAAGTAATTCGCGTTGATTCCGATTGATGGAGCCCATACGGTGGCGACGCTACCCTTAATTGCTTTTTGCCTGATGTATTTATGACTGCGAAATGTTTTTTCACTATATTTTATATTTATTTGTTGTTTGTACTGGTTTGGGCCGAGTGTGATGGGTGATATTTCGATCATGAATTTTGTATGGGGAAGTTTCTCGAAGGATCTTGATTTATCTTTTAATTAAATTATGGTGTTTATAAATGATCAGATATACAGACAAAAGTATCTCCTTCATATAATTTCAATAGGATAATACCAATGACGTATAAATGTATAAATCAGTATTTATAAGTAGATAATTTTTTTAACAGAGATTTTTTTTCTATTGATTTGAATGATGAGAAGAGCTTGCCGTTCGCATGATGGTAAGTGACATGACCACCCCTAAACAGTAGAAACACAATCCAACATCTTGAATTATAATTGTTGGTATCCAACTGTTCGAAATGCGGACGAAATGGCTTGCATCAAGCGTGTTCTTGCGAACTTTATGAACTTGTCAATCTTTCAAGGTTAGGTAATGTAGGTCTTCTATTTGAGAGTCCGCCTGGGTAGGTAGTAGGTACCACCGCAATGTCTATTTCTGCTGCCAAGCAGCAGTGTCTAGTCACTGTTGTGTTCCGGTTTGAAAGGCGTTGTAGTCAGTGTAACTACTGGACATAATGAGACTTAACATCTCACGTCTCAGGATGGCGAGCGCAGTGGAATACCAAACAATACTTTGTAATTCAAGGTCTTGGATGATGTTTCTACTGTGTACGGGCGGCCGTATGGATTACCATCAGGCAAATGGCAAGCTCGTCTTGTCATTCAAAGCAATAATAAAAAACAGCCGAAGTAGAGCCTAGGTACATCAGGTTGGTTGACTGATGAGAAATGATTAACCCTCACCAGTTGACATAATCATGCCGGCCTGTTAGGTAGCTGATATAAATGAGATACCTACTATACTATAGTTCAGTATAATTTACATGATCAGTATTTAACCTCGGTACAATATCATAAAAGCCTGAACAATAATGCATGCACAATGCACCAAGACATTGCGACAATCCTATACATTCGCATACAACAGACCTACCAGAAAATACGTTCCTACCACACCCTCAAGCGTTATTTTGTTATTTTATTTCCCACACAGGTGGCTGGGTGTCGAACGGAGAGTCGTAGGCACGTCTGCGACTCGCTAAACATTGTTTACATAATAATAAAGGCATAAATGTGACGGCGGTTGTCGCCCACGCGGTGGCCCGCCGGTTTGAACGGATGGGATAAGTTGGGAGAGGAAGGGATTAAATATTATAGGGATATAATGATTGTAATTGTTTACTGGCACGGAAAAGTGACCCAATTACAACTAATAGTAAGTGAAGTAGGGCCGTCACCAATCGGCACAATTATGCTGGCCTGTTAGCTAACTGATGTAAATGAGTTACCCTACTGTTAAAAAAATACAACGATTCATCACTTATTTCTTTGCTCTGTCTCTTCGTAAAAAAAATTATAACCATGCTAAGTATTGCTTACAGCTTTCTACGTTTAAAAGATCGTCCCCATAATAAAAGTCAAACTATGAACTTGGTTTGGGATAAAACGGTTATAATCCTAATTTCTGATGTTGAGCGTGGATCTATTATGATATTCATTTTGTTAATTCAATAACGCCATCTCTTAAAACTTAAACCAAACCACAATAATATATTTTAAGTTCATAATGCCAGCATTACCGGGATAAAGTTTTTATCGCAAACCACATATCTGTAGACAATGCACTATTACATTCTTTATATGCACAATCTGAGTGGGCTTGGGATGTAGGCTTTGGTATTTGCCAACATCTGTTGACATGCGGGTTGCCTTATGAAGTAATCAAGTTAGAGTTGGTTTTGACTCATGATATCCTGGTATATGTGCCGAAGAAGACCTAAGGAGTTTTAGTTCGTATGCCGGTGTTGGGTGTGTTAGGAAGTCGGCCCAATGCTCGAACCATGCTGTGCCGGAGTCAAAAGAACCGAAGAAATCTATATAATATATTTATTTTTATTTCTTCTTTCCTGTCAGCCCGAGCTGGCTTTTTTGTTTACTTTATAGTTATTCATTTATTTTATGTCCAATATAAATTTTATCTTTAGTAATAGCGACTTCATTTGAGTAATAATTAAATATTCTCATGTACCTTCATTTATCATAAGTGCAATGCTCGCCTATGAGATGAATAAAGCTTTTTATTTCTTAAATAGTTTTAGTTAGCACTCCAGTGGAGATCCCCGCGAAATACAAACCAACAGCTTGGCAACCTAATTTGTAGTGTACCATTATAATATCGTAACTGTCATTATAGGCTGGTGAGCTTGAAACAACCACAGTCTAACCCCTCTTTTAATTCTAGGATGGATCCGTGGTATTCATTGAGGAAAAAATTACAGTGTCCGTTTTTTATGATCTAGGAGGCAAACAAGCATACGTTCCACCTAATGGTAAATGATCACCGCCGTTTAGGAACATCTGCAATACCTGAAGGTATAGAGATGCTTTGCCAGCCTTTTAGGTGGGAATACCTTCTTTTTTTAGGTCGCCAGGTCCTATCTAGATTATCTAGACAAATTACCGGTGCGACGGCCCCTTACCATCCGCCGACGACCCCGTGATGGCCGCTATTATTCGCCCTTAAAAATAAATAAAATAAAACATAAAATACTTTATTTATCACGTAGGCGAAAAAAGTTGCACTTATGATACGTCAAAACAAAGCATAAGAATAAGTATTATTATTTCTAAACGACTATTAAAATTACGTTTATAACTATGGACATTTTAAATTAGGGATAAAATTTATAATGAAAATAAGGTACAAACCGAAGTAACCAGCTCGAGCTGGCAGGTAGGGGGAAATATCTACCTTTTACGACAGGCAGGGGATACCGTGGTGGAATTCTCCAAAGGCCCCCACATCCACAGGGCGGGATTTTAGTATATGTACTACCGAAGCAAGTACTATACGGTATATGGATCAAGCCTATAAAAAACGTCGCTTGCTGGGCTTGTCATGACCTATGGCCGATTCGTCATAATAGTTATAACTATTGCCACCATATCGATAGCGAAAAATGACTAATCAGTACAAAGTTGTCCGACATGTTTACTGATGTTATTTTGAATGGATTATTCCTACTTCTTATAATTCCTATACAATTTTAAGTAGATCAAGAAAGATCTATCTATCCTCTCTCTTTTTCTTTATCCATAACGGGGTTAGGTATAATTTATACTATGAATACATCAGTATTGATGGTAGGTCTCATATGTAAGAATCCGCCTGGATAGTTACCACCACAATGTCTGTTTCAGCCGTCAAGCAGTAGTGTTTAGTCACTGTTGTGTTCCGGTTTGAAGAACGTTGTAGCCAGTGTAACTACTGGACATAATAAAACTTAACATCTCATGTCTCATAGCAAGCGCAGTAGAATACCAAACATTACTTTGTGGTTCAGGGTGTTGGATGGTGTTTCTACTGTTTATGGGCGATCGTGTCGTTTACCATTTGGCGAACGGCAAGCTCGACTCGTCATTCAAAGCAATAAAAACTACGCTATGTGTTAGAAATTGGAATAGTTTAATGGAATCAGATTTTAGTGGAAAGTCCACAAAATGACTCATTCACAGTCCAGGATCCAAAACCGTTTAAAATTAGTATTCTAGTGATGATTGCGATCCATGGAAATCACCTATCGTTTGTTGACATCATTTTTGAATTCGTTTTGAAGTTAGGTCACGTTTCGGGAATTATGTATTGGATACTGTTACTTTATTCATGGTCTTCTTGGTCTACTGGGAGTAGCTAGAAATGGAGATTCAAGGTTGCATTGTAAAATATTACTTTTGCTAATGTCTTAGGTCTTAAATGGGAAAGCTTGTCAACATTTTGGGATATTTGTACGTTTTTAAGAAGTAAATGCATAATGGATAGAATATATATACACTACACATAGTTATGCCTTCTATCTCCGAGCATTGCGCTGAGGCGGCTGGTGTACCCACTTTCCGCCATACGTATTCTATGAAGTAAGAAGGCGCGGGCCTATTGGCATATCGGGCACAAATTTCAGACTCCTGGCAGATACTATATATAAAATCCTATCACTCTGCCCGACCCGGGGATCGTACCCGAGACCTCAGCACTACAGACTTAAATACTAAGGCACTAAGGGCGAAATATATTTGGATAAAATTTGACCAAAGGGCCAATACCTTAATGAATACACACATCACGCATTTATCACCGATGGGGTATGCAGAGGCGCAACCATGGCATTCACTATTCGCCAAGTATGTTCCGTCCCATGATGTGATAGGGGCGAGCCTATCGCCATATCGGGTACAAATTCCAGAGTCCGGGCTGATACTGAGCAGAAAAACCCAAATAAGACTTTAATGATGTCACTTTTTATCTCGAAGAAAATACACAGGAGAACAGAATATACCTATTCGTAAAAGTCCTTCAAGCAAACGACCCGTGAGCATCTAGTAATATAGTTATTTAAATAAAATCTGAAACGGAATACGTATTGGGTTTATAATTATCCAATAAGAGGAGTAAGGCCATATTTCTCACCGACTTTTATTGTTCTCAGTTAATATAGCGAATGAAACATCGCGTCGGATTGACGGACGTCGCGTTAAATTATACAGTTTCTAAGAAATGTCAGTGTGGATACTATGGTAGGGGATCTCACTCGATGCTTGATGTAGAGTCGAATCGAGTTTTTGGACTATTTATCTAACTTTGTGCAGATTTTTGGGCATAGTATTTTGTAATTATATTCTTTGGAAAAAACCTGTCTCATAAGATATTTTTTTTTTATAATATTTTGGGTCTTCTACCTATATATTTGTCTATATTTATTGCGAAAACATTTGTATCATATTGGAAATACTTTGTTTAGTTTTTGATACTTATATCTTTTTGTCTTCGTAACGTTATACGCGTTCTGATGCAATATTTCCAAACAGTAGGAAGGTTCCAAAATGATTCAACAATACTTATTGTTAACCTAAAACTTACTAAAAAAAAAACCTTTTTTTTTTAAACAAAAAACTTAATGAACAAAATGGAAATATATTTGTTTAAACACATTAGTCAATTTGTTAACCAGCTTTTTGACACATACCACTTACCAATAATTTTTAATCCAATTTCGCGCGGCTACATCAAAGAACACAACTCGATCGCAAATAACTGTCCCACGTTTGTGACTTGAAGGCTCATGGTAGGCCGCCAAAAGGTCATAATTTACGGCGCGAGATATAAAACAACTTGAAAACATAATTGTAGGTGTAGAATGTTAAGAAACGGACGGAGACGCGGCTCTTAAATATATGTTTTGAATTATTATCATTGGCAGCTGCCCTTTGGAGATTTAAATATTTTATATGCGTCTGAAGTTCTGTAATGGCCAGTATATATTAAGAGATCCTAGCCTTGCTTTCCAAGTTTAAAAAAAGGACAAATTATTAATATGATTTTTAACCGATTAAAAAGAGGAGGTTATTAATACGACGTGTTTTTTTATGTTTTTTACCTTAGAACTCTATAATTTGTGAAACGTTTTCTAAATCGGTTATTTGTCTAGCTAAACTAAACATTTTAATTAGACACGGACTCTAAAATTGGTAACCTATATATAGGTAATGTTAAATTATTTTTTGTTTTTTAGTGGTTTTAGTAGGCGGTATAATAAAAAAAAAATTAAATAAAGATTTTATAACGCTAGCTGAATGTTGAATTTTCTCTTGCTTATTTTTTTTAGAGATTTATTATGTTTTTAAACATTACCACATTGCGCGTTGATTATAATTGTTTTACGGGAGATTTATTAGTCTTATAATGGACTGAGCATTAGAAAATCCACATTAAAAGACATTTTTAAAGCAATTTTCACAACTCTTATATTTTATTGCCAAAATATTCTTTGGCGCTGTTCCCAACGCGTAACATCGTTTCATAATATTAGATATCAATGATTTAAAGTGGCAGATGTTAAAAGGATACTCGAAGCAAAAACGGCCCGGACAGAGACCGTAAATTTTGTTTTAAGTAACGCCCATATGTTTTCGTGTGAATGAAAAATTACTTCGAATTTTTTTTCGCCGTTTTTGAGACCTTTGTATCGTAAAGCGTTAGTATTCTGACTCGAAGAGAACGCGATAAGGGAGTATTGCGAGTTTTAACTGTTAAATAATTATTTTTTTACTTACAAGCCATTATGGACGTAATTTGCAAAGCAAATAAACGTAGTTGACGCTATTAGATAAAAAAAAATTGCGACATCTGGTGCATGAAATACGTAATAAAATTAGAATTATATTTAAAAGAAAAAACCTTTAAATATATATATTTTTAAGATCGCAGCGTTCCGTATCTACGATGTGATAGGTGGTCAGGTCAGCATAATGCTGTGTTGCGGCTTTAGGAACAAAAATATATATGATACATACTTACAAGCAAAAGGTCCATATAACCCGATGACAGCATCCCTTTACATAATATTTATATGGAAACTAATTATCGTTCGAACGATTTGCCACATTTATGCATACTACTTGTGTAGGGTTCCTTTTCATACAATTTCGCCTTTTGCAACTGTTACATGAAATTTAGGAAATTAATAATGTATAATAATAAGTTAGTATAGTAAAGAGTTGGTATTTAAATTACTTAAAATTTGTTTCCACAGGTAAATAACACGCTTTTAGATTCTAAGTTGAAACAAGTCAAGTTGAAACTAATTACATTCAAGGTCATAACACTCCTTGTTAATTTAATAACAAACCAAGCCCTAAGCCACATTCTTCGAAGACTCAAAGTTCTTAGAATTCTTATGAAATTTTCCTTATTTCTAATATTTTCCTCCACGTGCGCGGAAACCGGGTCGCCTTTCATCATTAGCTGTTTATTTATATAGTAAATAAACACGTCTTTGATCGCGAGATAAAAGTATCGGCTTCATTGAACCGTTAGTACGAATATATTTGTAAAGTAATAGAGAGTTCCGACAGATCTATCTAAGGATATATTTTATGAGAAACTAACATACATCATCACGCATTTATCTTCGAAAGGGTATGCAGAGGCGGGGCACCCACTTTCACCAAGTGTGTTAAAACCCATGATGTGATAGGGAGCGAGCCTATCGCCATATCGGGCTCAAATTCCAGACTCCGGGCTAATACTGAGCGGAAAACCCAAATATCACTTATCCGACCCGGGGTTCGAACCCAGGACCACAGAAAGCTGTCGTACCGCGCATGCAGTACAACTCCAAGGCAATCGATACGTAATCAAGAAACTAACTTGATTACGTATGCTTCAGTATATTAATGTATTTAGAAGTCAGAAGTTAGCTGGTGGTAGTTTATATTTTAAATCCCCCCGGATAGCGACCACCGTACACAAGGTATTAAGACCCGCCATAGTAGCCCACATATGTGTGTAGCGTTTCGGAATCAGCCTGTGTATATCCTGTTCAAATCCGGCATAATTGTGTTTACTATCGAGGGATAATCATCTCTCGTCAGTCGATACTCTATTATACTCCCCTATACTTACCATCAGGTGTAGTTCTAATTAAAATAAATAAACAGCTTGAAAAGTAGTGGGGTATTTTTCCGTGTCCCTACAAAATAAACAATAGTTTGCAACATAAATTATGGATCCGTAAAGCCCCTTGCATTTGAAAGATCACAGCTAACTTTCTTCTAACTCAAACAATTTAAATGGGCAAAGGCAAATAGGATCTACTGTTTGAAGGTTTAATTTTCTTTGTTTATCATGTTTTATGTGTTTTACTGTAAAAAGAATTTTTTATATTTATTTTAAAGTTTTCAAATGAAAGAATTCGTTCCAGCGAGTGTTCTTAGGTCAAATCGAACGGCCTCTTAGAACCTGAGATATAGACAAGCGTCTTCGGACAGGTATGACCTGGCGACCTTCAAGAATAGACAGTATCCCCACGTAAAAGGATAGCATGTCTTTGCCCCCTGGTATGTAGATGTTCATGGGCTGCTGATCACTTACCATCAGGTGAACCGTATGCTCATTTATCCCTTAAATCAATAATCAATAAATAATTATACAGGCCGGCATGACTGCGACCGTCTGGTTGCTTTTATCTTTTACCGGTCACTTTCTTAGGACTTCACTTGGCTTAACATCGGAGTGGAGCCACTTTGCCAAGCCCCCCAAAAAATACAGCAATAATAATAAAATATGTATACGAGGCAATCATTATAACTTGAGGTTAAAAAGTGATTTCGAACACTTGATGTGATGCTATTAATTTTGTAACTAAATTCGGGTTCGCTAGCCACATTCGAGCACACTCCAGAATATAACCAGATGTCATGGAGGACGTCATCATCATCATTAATATTGTTAACCTTTCATTTAAAAACTAATGCAAATCGGTTGGTCAAAACGGCTGGATGTACTCGACCTTTATCACTAAAAGTGTGATCGTTAAATATTAAAACATTTGGCTGATTATCGTACACCATAAATTCAAACGTTTTTAAATCGTTGAAGGCTTGTTATTAGCAATAAGTTTATATAATTTACTTTATTTGTATAATATAATATCAGCCCTATATTATATACTTGCCTACTGTTGGGCACGGGCCTCCTCTACTACTGAGAGGGATTAGGCCTTAGTCCACCACGCCGGCCACTAGGCCGGATTGGTAGACTTCACACATTTTCTAAATTCCTATAGAGAACTTCGCAGGTGTGCAGGTTTCCTCACGATGTTTTCCTATGTCATTAATCTGTGAGCTTCCCTAAACAAACTAAAATGAAATAAATTAACGCTGTTTAAAGTAATTATAATAAGGTGTATATGTTTTTGTATTGTAGTTAACGTACCTCTATCTATTCGGAAGTACAACATAATACTTAAATTTTTCTAGGAAAGCAAAGAGTAGTTAAAAGTTAGTTTTTACAGTTTTATAACGTAACCGTTATAAAACTGTAAAAACTAACACTGGATTCGTAAAAACAGAGATAAAATCTCGCTTTATGGTTCCTAACGCATGCATATGCGTCACAAATGACTCATGACACGAGTCTCGAACCCCGGACCACCGTGCGGCGTCATGAATATGCGCGCGGCGTCTTAATGTATACCGCATGGAAATAAGCGTCTGGGCATGTGTATTGTGACAGGAGGAAGCGATTTTTGATATATTATTAAACGAAACCCAATAATTATTATAGATTTTGAAAGTTTCCCGCCCTCACACACACCACTACAATCAAGCCAGCCAGTATCACCTGGATCCAGTAGTAGCCAGTAAGCCAGGATCAGTAATGGCACGCATTTGACACCGAGCGGTGAAGCTCGGCGAGTCTCAGGGAAAACTAATTTGTCATACCGCAACGACACCAATCAAATAAAAAGATAGGGAGGAGCTGGAAATATTAAGTGTCAACTTCCCTCCATAGTAAAGCGGGAGACAAAATAATAAGGAGGCATTTTAACCTCAAGGATAGGGACGTTTACAACAAGACAAGCCAGTATTAAAGCACCAAGAATAAAAATAAAAAATAGGGTCCTATCACGTGAGCTATTAGATTTGATTATTATATAATTTTGAAGTTTAAGGATTGAATCAAATTCTTATTGAGGTGAATAAAGATTAAATAAAGAAAATAATGCAGAATACACCGGGGCCGTCCCGTATGCACCGAACAAGCCCACCGCGAATTTTCGTTGATATGGTATGTGTGTGCTTAGATGATTCTAAACTCCTGAGTGTCGACATTCGATTGTAAAATCAGTAAAACGTACATAACCGTTCCCTCACCTTCTAGCGGTAAAATGCACTACGCGTTTCTTATGGAAAAAAATTGCCATAATTATTTTATTTGTCTAAGATTATACCAGACAATATGGTACCTGTCCACCATAACACCTAACATTTTAAAAAGTTATCGCTTAAAGTACTATTTATCAATAAATAACAGTCACGTTCATCATCATCAGCCCGTTGCAGTCCGTTGGACATAGGCCTCTCCCTAGGTAAGTACGCCACAAAGCTCAGTCAGCTGCTTTATGCATCCAGTCGCTGCCGGCCCTTTTATGTAATTCTTCTGATCTCGTATTTTATATAATCCTCGTCGTCACATTATAGCCTTTAATTACTAAAATATTTATCCTACCAGCTCCGCTCATGACCATATCCACAACCAAAACAAAGGTGTTGTAATTATTACAAAACAATTGGTAATTAGGCGAGCTTTATTCAAATTGTGTTATAATGTGGACGATGAAACTCCCGTGGATTTTATGGGGTTGTCCGGGTTAACGAGGTTTTAAACGGCTGGCCTGTTTATGCAAGCATAATAATTATTATAAGTTCATTTAGTAGACTTTGTTGCCTATAAAGATAGTAAACAGAAACAGTTGAACAGAATTGGATGAAATTTTGTACACGGATTAACACTTCGCTCTCTTAATATAACAATGACCTATTCCAAAATTTTTAATTTTTGGGGATCGTCAAAAACCTCATTTCTTTATGCGACCTTTTTTTTAAGTTGTTATAAAATTTAAATCATTAAAGATAAATCGAAAATGAAAGCTATAGCATGAAAAAAAGGGAAAATAAAACAGGTCCTAACAGAAATGAGTTTTTGGACGACTCCCACAAACTAACAATTTTGGAAGAGGTCGTTTTATTAAGAGAGCGACATAATTTTTATAACGGTAATTTGCTCTCATGAGAAGCAATGGTTTTTTTTATTGTGTCACCAGCGTCGTGAGGAGGCGCTATGAAACGCTATAATAACTTTAGGCACTTATAACGCGACCGAAGCTGCGAGCAAAACCTAGCTAACTCATAAAATTCGTATTAAATTTTAACAATACTTTTTAAACATACAACAATTACTGGCGAAGATTTGTAATTAGCATAGGACTATATATTGTGTTTAACCTCTACTGATGTAATTTGTCTGTAAATCTTCCTAAAATAAATAAATAAATACATTTGTTGTACAAAAATAAGAATCTAATCCACACAACGGAACTTGCCACTAACTGCCCGAATGGGTGTAGTGACACCAAATTATATTGGCTCCAATCCAGTTAGAACCTTTTGACCCGTATTTGCATATACGTTTATGTTTCCTTTATTGGCATACAGTTACATAAATTCCTTCCAGACCATTTCAAAAATCGAACACGGTACAGCCACCATCAAAAAAGCAATTCGCCAGGCACAATACAAACAATAACACACCGTGATGCCAACATTCGAATATCGTAAAACGAACCACGAAGCATTTAGTTATGACTGTTTTAACGAGGGTTAGTGGTGTTTTGCAAGCCGTGGTTAAGTGGATTCCAGGTTCGATCATCATGCCTTCAGTACTTTATCTTTATTTCCTGCCGTTTTCAATAAACGATCAATTTTTTCGATCCATCGTAAAAATGGACTAATCAAAGCATTTTTTTTAACATAATAATAAGTTAGTTATTTTGATTTGTTCATTCTCAGAGATTATGATTGAGATCGTTTAAAAAATGGCCGTTTAAAAATACTCGAAATGTCATCCGGTGGTTTATATTCCGGAAATGTTTTTCAGTTAAAGAAAAAATGGCAATTATTTGTTTTTATTTAACTCATGAGTGCCACACTGTAATGTATGTTTCCTGTTTCGAGAAAGACAATTTATTTAATTATACTCATATACATAATTTTTATCATACGAAAAGCAGAAGATCCACTAATGATTACAGAAAACATTTATAAATAAAGTTAAGTACAGATTTTTCTCTTACAAATGTGAAAATGCTATAAATGTTATCTTAATATATTTTTACATAATAATCACAAAATAATATCAGCCTTGTAATGTATACTATCCCACTGCTGGACACGGGCCTCTTCTACTACTAAGAGGGATTAGGTCTTAGTCCACCACGCTGGCCTAGTGCAGATTGGGAGATTTCTCTTACCTTCAAAATTCTTTTAAATTAATAATTATACATTTTTATCAATAATTTTTTTGCTGTCTAATATACTCATAGTTGATACCCAAACTGTGACCTGTGTTATAATTTCGGAGTAGTTACCCATACATAAAATAGAGCAAATACGAAACCCGCCTTTTATATTCAAATGTATTCCAATTTCCCGCCAAATATATATATAACAACCCATACGATTCATAAAAGATTTATCCAATTTGTAATCTAGTTATTTGCATTGGCTGAATCGACACGTCAAAATTAAAAATCGAACGCATTTCAAATAAAACGCTCCTATTGGCCGTTATTTTAATGATGGCTGACTATAAGAAAATTTTATGACGCTAAATAAAATGTCACATTATTGTCAGACGTGACTGATTTTTTTTCGTTAACTGCTTTTAAATGAAATCGAAAGCAAGATAACCGGCGCTGTTTACAAATGATCTTTCAAAGACGATAAACGTATTTTTGACTTAAACAGCGAGGTAAAATATATTGCATTCTTTGATTCAAATCATAATAGGGTTCTAGAAAGAATTACCATTGGCTATAAATTTACTTACCGTTATTACCGTTACCTCTAGTTCAATTTCTTGATACTTTACTTACCGTTATTTCGAGGCAACTCTACCTAATTCTGAACTATGATTGCACATAACCCAAAAACAATAATTACATCATACGATGTTAGGAAACTAGCTGAAGCAAAATGAGGATATCAAGAGCGCGCAGAAATTTAATTCATGGTCTCTGCTATGCAACACAGTCCTGACATCATAAGCCCGTTAGACCGGTCAAAGCATTCCCCTAGAATAACCCAAATAAACGCGTGCATAAAATATTTCTGTGGAACATTCCCAGTGGAGTCAATAAGAGCATTTATCGGGCAGACGTATCGAGCAGCGAGCTGGTCCCACTACCCGTGATAGGAAGTCGCGCAGTTAATATGCAAAGCGTATTGCCGCGGCTAATACTGGCTCACTGAGTTTGTATTGTATTGGCCTGGAATTAAACTAATTTTCGGATTCTGTCGCGGTTTTTTTGTATTTTATTTTTCTCACGACGTTTCGAAGACTGCAGCCTTCATGGTCACGGGGGGGACTGAGGTGTTGTTTATCCGTAAAGTTAATGTTACAATATCTACCTACATTTTACAATTATACAACTTTTTTAAATTTTAGCTGTTGGTGGTCCGATCTATTGGCCTGTTTTATTGAATGTATGGATGGACAAATCAGATTAAAGACTCGTCTGCCACCCAGTTAAACTAGTTGAAGATGCAATGAAACCGGTGGAGACAAATAATCCGCTCTAAATGCGATACATCCAATGATGATCACGATCCTCAGTCATGAGGGACCGACTACAGAGAGAGAGATGGATTGTACCACACCACTACAACTCCTGTAAGCCAGGATCAGCAGTGGCACGTATTTTACGACACCTACGGTGAAGCTCGGTGAGTCTCAGGGAACACTAATTAGTATTTAACCCGCAACGAAATCAAACAAATAGGAGGATAATAGGACAAGGACATGTTGGAAATATTAATTATCTACCTCCCTCCATAGCAAAGATACAAAATAATAAACTAAGAATGTATCGTTACCTTAAGTATAAGGACGTTTAAAACTAAATAAGCCAGTTATAAAGCACCACGGATAAAAAATGCATCATGTATTAAATTCCCACAACGACCAATTCACTGCACACCGACAATCGCATTACGTATTCATGGCAGCCGTCTCCTAAAATTCGGACAGCCCATGCAAATGGTTTATAGTTTCCTCTGTGGTGGGGATGACGTCATATCGCGCCCCATTCCCAGGGTGGTGGGTAGTGTTTAATATTCGATTATGGAACATGTGTGCATCAATTGATACTCACGCTTGATTGTCATATGACAGTAATGCCCAATTTAGACTATCGGCGAATAATTCGAATAACTTGACGAATAAATTTATTCGTCAAGTCACCTGCGGACATGCGTCTCGGCAGTCCGTTCCACAACCAACTAGGCTATCGCAATGACATGCCCTGGCTATAAGTTTGTCGCGTTCCCCCATGAGGTGTAGTAAAGTTTTGGGTGTCTTCATAAAAACTACACTAGTACCACTTTACAGAGTGAACTACATCTGGGCCTACATTCCTGCCAGCTCCCCTCTGATATGCAGATTGTATGGCGTCTCGGGCTACTCTATATTCCGCCTCCGAAAACTACAATGGCAGCTTTTTAATATTCTGTTACGCTGATATTTGGATCTACAAAGATTAATTTGTAGCAAGATGTGATATTGAAGTAATGTTGTAATAAGCAGACAGATTTTTTTTATTATTGAAAAAAAAATTGAGATTAAAAGTTAAAGGATAATAATTTTCCTCTAACAAGCGGTTTGAGTGGAAATTGCTTTCTTATTTAAATAATAATAAACATTATATTCGGAATTCCGGAATCAACAATGTGAATCGAAACGGAAAAAAATAGCGACCTTGGATGGAACTTCTCTTGATGGCTGACTTCATTGTAGAATACACTGTATTTACCACCATATAGGGTTGCATCTTTCAGTTAAAATAAGGATAAATTTCGATTTGCCACTAATTCTCTTACTCTTTGCTATAGAGGGAAGTGGACAAAAAATATTTCCAACTCCTCCCTATCTTTCTATTTGATTAATTTCTTCACGGGATAAAGACGGATTAGTGTGCACCGGGATCAGCCCATGTATATCCGGTTCCAACAGGACTGCATAATTATGTCGACTGCTGAGGGGTAATCATCTCTCGTCAGTCGACATTCTATTGGACCCAACTCCACTTACCATCAGGTGTAGTGTAGTTTCTGCTATGTCCGTTTAAAAAAAATATGGCTGTGTTTAGTATGTTTGCTGGCTATTGTACCTACAGTTATCATTTGAACAAAAAATACCGACACTTGATAAGCCACTTCTAGTATTTTTATATTCTCTAATGAGTGCGTACAAGATTTATTTTATGATAATTTTATTTGTCATACAAATGGTATGTAAAGATGCTCCCAATTCCAAGCTTCATTCCACATACTTCCAAATATTAGTGATGTGGTTTTACTTTACATAATCTTATTGACCGTGCGTTGCAATGCAGTTTATATATGCTTCTGCTTCTGCTGGATTCTGAATGAAATGAAAAATAGGCCTATAATATATCGACAGAATATACAAAGTAGTTAATTTACTGGTGGTAGGATATATTTTATATCCACCCGGATAGCTACCACTATACAGAAGGTGTTAAAACCCGCCATAGTGGCTCACGTAAGTGCGTCGCATTCTGGGATCTTTGTATGTCCACTTCAACTTCTTTACTTTCAACTGACGAGAGATGATTGCCCTCGGCAGTCGATACAATTATACCGGCCTATTGGAATGGCGAGTTTTAAACCTTTTGTACAGTGGTCGCTATCCGGTATATAAAACATATCCTACCACTTTGTTTATGCCTATCTCTTACCAATACGTAATTAATTTAACTAATTACAATTCTGTCGTTCTATGACGTCGTTTCGGAGCGACAGAAGCACTGATTAGGTTTTCATTAAAAATATCCATTGTTAAACCCGATCTTGTTAAGGATCGTAATGAAATCGCTGACGCATGAAGTTGATTTATTACAGTTACAATATAATACATTACAGTTACTTGAATACACGGCATTTTTTAATGCTTGATGAGACCAGCAAGGTGTTATCATGACATGATAAACAATAGGAATAAACCCGAACATTAAAAAATACCCTTATTCTCTATATGATAATATCAGCCCTGTATCCTCTCCCAGTGCTGGGCCTCTGTAAAATACCGATCTAGTTTCATCAAATAATAAAGTGAGATTTTATAGTATTACCTTCAGAAAATTATTAAAAATCACGTTATTCATTGACAGACACTTAACATCGTGGCAATCCCTTGCCAGACACCCTTAATGTTCATGAAATTATAATTTTATTTACGTTATAGTATAAAAGCTGATTTTTATATATAGTATTTGGGTAATAAGTAAATAATGTTTCCTCGTTAGCCAGAAGTTTTTAATACGCACACACCTTTTACGCACCTTTAGTACCGTGTACCTGCCAAAGCCACTGTAGCCCAAACTTCATAATGGGCCATCGTTGTTACCTATGTTGGGAGCATGCGCTGACAAACTTTCAGCTTTTATAAAATAACGAAGGTCTGGGGTTCACGGGCTCTTAGACTATAACATTAGTACTTTTTTTTTTAATATTGTGGATATTGTGTTATTAATTACATAATATAAAGCCACTAAAATAGTTTATTCCGTATATCTATTAAAGTACACATAGTTTTAATTTCCAACCTACACTATTAAAGACACAGATTACATAGAGAATGTAATAAGAAACATTTTTGATACTTTACATTTACATTGAATTAGACCTCACTGACTCTAAAACTACGAAAAGTTTATATATTTTCGTTTTTTTAGATACACTGAATATTTAGATACTTAGAAAATATTTAATAAAAATATAACATTATTTAAGTAATGCTTTGTTTTAATCGTTCTCCTAAAGATCTGTAAGGTCATAATATTTGTAAGGTTAAATCTATATTTTTTTAACATATCTATATATTTATGATTATTAGAATGGAGGGACATATTTATAATTCGTACAAAGAATACTGGCCGATTAGAGGGTTAAATGGTGCCAAAATCACTACATAGTATAAAACAAAGTCGCTTTCTCTGTCCCTATGTCCCTTTGTATGCTTAAATCTTTAAAACTACGCAACGGATTTTGATGTGTTTTTTTTTTAATAGACAGAGTGATTCAAGAGGAAGGTTTATATGTATAATAACATCCATTAAATAGTGGAGAAATACTGTTATTTTTTTATGTTATACCCGTGCAAAGCCAGAGCGGGCCGCTATGTTTTTATATACAACGTTAACAGTTTTTCTGTAGTGTATTTAGTATCAGCATTGCACCCGTGCGAAGCCGGGGCGGGTCGCTAGTATTATATATATCGAGCACAAAATTCTCAGGCAACACTTCTAAATAAATATATCATTTTTATTTTATAAATATTGTACAATATATTTTTTATGTAAGTATATCCAATTGAATCCATAAATTAATTTTAAAATACATTTTTACTATCATGTGTCAATGTGGTCACGTGGTCTCCCACACATTTCGACGACCATCAATCACTATCATTATCAAGCACTGAGAGCCATACATTATAATTACATTAGAGCTCAGATTAGCATACAACGTGGGATACATATCTCTCTGTGTTTATTAATACTTGTACTGTTTTTGTTAAATTTAAAGAATTATTACTTATTTAATGGTTTATTCATTTACGCTGAATATTTTCACGATAAAATGTAGCCTAAATTATTATTAAAAAGTCATGTATTTGCCAATGAAAGCAGCGTCAATATTAGTGAAGCAGTTTCTCATATTATCAAAAACACCGACAGAACTGAAATCTATGAACCTGGACTTTTCTAAAAAATTGATCTATATTTGTAGTTCAGACCTGTAAGAAGACATACATTGTCACTTCTATTATATTAGTATTAATTGTACAGATTCAGCCAGCAATGGAAAGAAAGAGCCATCATTACAAACTAATATATAATGACGTAATAATGGACATAATAGGCATCTAAAACAATACACTTCGAATTGATAACCTCCTCCTTTTTTAAAATCGGTTAAAAAGTATTAAGAAGCTTTGCCTTCACCGTTATATTGAATCAATAATTACCCGGCCTCGAGCTATGATGAACAATGAATGAATACTATGTATTGTACCGAACATCCACTTTATTTCGGAAACTATACGATTCGCGTGTACCGCCAAAATTGAGATAGATGCTGCTGGGGCCACACTGAGGGTAATCTAACGTATTGTATCGTAATGGGGCTTAAAACACACACATACTATCACGCTTTTTATGTCCGAAAGTGTAGGCAGAGGCGTAACTGGTGCACTGACTTTCTGCCGTGTGTATTCGGCCCCATTATTATCGGTGGCCTAGTTGTACTGCATGCGCGGTACGACAGCGCTCGGAAATCCTAGGTTCGAATCCCGGGTTGGTCAAAGATATATTTGGGTTTTTCTGCTCAGTATCAGCCCGGAGTCTACTAGAATTTGTGCCCGATATGGCGATAGGCTCGCCCCCTATCACATCATGGGACGGAACACACTTGGCGAAAAGTGGGTGCCATGGTTGCATACCTCTTCGGGTATAAATGCGTGATGTTTTATATGATTATGAAGCTCCTCCGCTAGGCGCTTCATAATTCACGTGAGACTTGACGGGGGTCTACGTTGGCATAACCAAAAATAGGGGTTCATAATTCGTAAGCGGGGCTCCACGGAAATTGGTCTGGTTTTAATAGTAAAGAACTAGAAGGTTGACTTGACTTCACCTATCAATGTAGGCAGATAATATTGATAGGCGTATTAAGGCATGGAGACCCCAACATAACTCTCCAGACGTCCGTCGCGAAGGCTGAGCGATAGTGGTAATGTACTTTCTCCACGAAACCAAAAATAAGGTATACTGGATCCAGCAAAATTTTGAAAGTCTATGAGAAAAATAGTTTGGAAACTTCTGATCTAACGACTTATGAATTTACTTCTATAATTAAAATTTGAATAGACGATAAATACATAACAAGACTTCAATAACAAGGAATAAAAAATCAATATATACACCTATAGTTCGCTTTGCTCCCCTATCTCCAGAGAGGCGATCCATCAACGACACAACTCCAAACAGGAACGGGAAGAACTAGATAAATTTTATCACTACCACGCACAAGCATTTCATTGTACAGCCATTTGATACACCATACTAAATATTGATTTTTCGGGAGCCTTTGAAGTTTTTTTTGTTTAATCGTCTCTTTGGTTTAGTAAGTAGTAAGTGATTTTTTACAAATAAATGACAACGATCATGCCGGTTGCTTAATCTATGCTAATATAAGTTGAAGAGTTTGTTTGATCGCGCTTATGTTAAGAAAGACTGAACTGATTTTGAAATTCTTTTCATTAATAGGAAGCTACATTACTCCAGTGCTGTAGGATTGTTAGCTCGGGAAAATATGAAGCGGGACTTTCATCCCAAAAAAACTAATTAATGCGGGCGGAGCCAGGAGAAAGCGCTATGGTAAATAATTCCTGCCCAACGCCCATTAACAGTAAAAAATATCAGCTTATCTAACATGGGAAATAACCATCTCATTATTAAACAGACTATCGTGATAATTATAGATGTTTTAATATAGTTTTGAGAATTTGTTTAAAATGTGAGTTCCTATTTATCTCTAAAAAATGCAATTCAAAATATAAAAAGGTATTTAAAAACAATTTTGATTGTTTATATTTATCGGATATAGAATCCCAATTTTCTTGAGTGTGTTACTCTAAAATGGAGGCAAACAAGCTCAGTTACCTAGATCAACAATATGCATCAAATGTACACCTTAATATAAAGCATGTAAGACCGTGGTGAGACCACAGCTCGCACACGCGTGAGTAAATCTGTCTAGGCGTGGAGACGCGGCATTACCTCCTGATACCGTAAAAGCAGTAATTTAGTTACTTACTCTTAGGGAGAATGGATGTGGCTTGTGGAGAGTTAGGGATATTTTTTTCCTTGTTTATTTATTTATTTATTACACACAAAAAATATTATAATCGGGTACACATTGTTTACAAAATTGTTTAAAGTTTTTTTTCATTTATTTATTTATTTAATCAGTTGCCACAGGTGTGTAAGAGTATTTAAGAACGTTCCGAGCGACTTGACTGATTCCTTTTTCGTTGTCTTCCCCACTATCAGGACAAGGTGCACATCAAGGAAGAATTTTAAAAAATAAACGCGAAAAGAAGGTCACAGTTGGCAAACTGATGTCTTTGTATGAAAACATTTTTTTTCCAAATTACCTATCCGATTTCAATATTAGTTCCAGCTTGAATCATAGAATAATTTTGAACCCGATAGGTGGCGTTGTTGTCAAGATTTAAACAATGAAAGGTCCGTGGCAGGGCAACCTTACCGGACCTACTAGTTAAATAAAGAAATAAATAAGCCCCTAAAACAAAAACATTTTTCGAATTTTATTGATGTTTTTATATAATAATTTTCTCCCGATTTTGACTTTTCGGATGACCAACACCTAAGTCTGCCCAGTTACCACTTTGCAGCCTTCGAAACATCAGGAGAAAATTAATATAAAAACCGCGATAAATCCGAAAAATAGTTTTATTTAAATTTCTAACATTCGCGTAAACATAAGAAATGATAATGCAAGCAAGCCGCGTCCAGCGGAACTAAATCCGTGGCATAAAAGCAAAGAAGTTGTCTCGTTATACGCAATGAGAGCACACTTTCCGCACAATTATGTGCGTCATGCATGTGAGGGCTAGCCATGGTGGCGTCTCCCGTTCTGGTATCACGACTTTGTTTATTCCATGGGAGAATGCAGGTGTTAAAAAAACATCGGAATGCATATCCAAGGTTTGGTTTCTTTATGGTTTGTTTGTATGGCAAATTTGATCTAAATAAGTTCAGATGTTTCTGAGTTTTCTTCTTACAAACATCTTGACAAACTTTAAGGTTAATAATATACTAGCTTTGATCGCGACTCCGTCTGCGTAGGGACTATTTCCGGGATAAAAAACTATTAAAATATGATTATATATGCTATTAAAATTCTGTAGAAATCCGTTCGTTAGTTATTGAGTTTATCGTATTCAAACAGACCTGGCAAGGGACTTTGTTTTTGCTTATGTATGGATTAAGCAAAAAGTAAGATCCAGAATAAGAAATATAATTTACACGGATTTTTATGTTTCCTATACCGACTCCTTATCGATATCTCTGGAGCGCCAGGTATTATTTTAGTGGTAAATTTGAGCGTGAAGGCGAGACGGCAAACAGAACGGCGATAGAGCACTACTACAGCGTCAACATGGACCTTGAGTACTTACTCTACTTGCAGAGCTACGTATGCGTAGAAATGACGGGTGGTTATTCTAAATTTGGCAATTCATTGAAACTTGTATTGCATGCTTATTATAAGGAATTATTTTAGGTAACATATATTCACTCCGACCACATGAAAAAGATTTTCCAGGTTAATGTTCCTCTTTTTAAATATATTATTTGAATATTATTTATTTTATGTAATTTATTTTCCGAAGGAATGACATTTTTAACTGTAACAAAGTTTTGAAAAGCAGTTATTAAAATTGATTATTGCAAAAACAGTCTTTGTCTTGCTGGTGGGAGGATATATTTTATATCCGCCTGGATAGCGACCACGGTACACAAGATGTTAAAACCCACCATAGTGGCCCATGTAAGTGCGTCACTTTCCGGGTCCTGCCTGTGTAGTATATAGTATATCCAGTTCCAACAGGCCGGCATAATTGTGTTGATTATCGAGGGGTAATCATCTCTCGTCAGTTGACATTCTGTTGGACTTACCATCAGGATACTTGGATCACTTTGCCACGCCTGTATAAAAAATACTTCAGAGACTTTACTTAAAAATAAATTTAGACTCTTAATACAAGAATTTCCATTCAAATCCTATGCCTATATCTGCTATATTGTATCTTTGGTTACCAACGACTGTTAAACTAAAATAAGCCTTTTCATCTTTTAATTATCCTTCACTTTTGTTTCTTTACTTTTAAAAATCAAAAATATGTTACGCGCCGCTTTCCTAGCCGATGACATCGGGCGTTTCCGGAAGTATTCGGCTGCGCGGGCAGGCTGGCAGAGGAGAAGATTCGTCACGCGGCGACTAATCTACTATTCTCTCTGGTTGGACGTCGTCAAAAAAATTCTAAAAATTGTATTCTGTAATTATTTTTGCTAATATGATGTTTGTTGTAAAAAGAGCGTTTAACAAATGTGTGTTTTTTAATACTGTGGCATGTCTAATATCTTCATTGGTCGTGGTGGGAGCTAAGTGTATAAATACGTAAATGTATTTATCTAGCCGGTACTCACATTTTCACTGCTTCGGTGGTCTCACAAAGCGTCTGTTGACACGTTTTCGGACACCAATGTTCTGACGTGTCCGGGATGGCCCTGAATATTAGTCAGATTATATCTGCTTACAATGCGAAAGATTCTAAATGTTTTATTTGTTAGAAATTTCTAAACAGATTTGGATGAAATTTGGTATACAGACAGACTATGCCTGCGATTAACATATTATAAGCCACCTTTATACGCACCAGTTTACTGTTGGACGATACCGAGAAGAAGGTTTTAAAGGAGGTTTTTATGATCATTAATTTTATTAATGTCGATGAGTTGATAGATCATTGAAATAAAACTAGGTTTCAGTTTTCAATATGATAAATTTTACAATTATAAAAAATATAATTCTAAAATGTAGGTAGATTGTAACTTTGACTTTTCGGTCGATCAACACAAACATGAATGCAGTCTTCGAAACGCCGGAAGAAAATTATAATATAAGAATCCGCGAAAAATACGAAACCTTCCTCTTTTTATTGAGTATTTAACATTTGTGTAAACATGAGAAATCATTATTAGAGGGAGCCTTTTCTGTTGCGTATTGAGAACGGCTTCCAAGGGCTTCGATAACAGTATTTCCCCATAATGTATATTTGATAGGATATTAGTGAAATATTTAAATCTTGTATCGACATTAATTTTTCTTCACATATATATTTTAGTTGTAAAAAATATATTGGCAGTAATTTAAAAAGGTCAATATGGAAGCCATCTCATGGTGTATCCTTCTGTGTTATAATAGTCAATAATTATATTCCACGTAACCTTGAAACTTTAAGGTTTGATTGTAGGGTAAGGGAAGTATCTTATAATCAAATATATTTGTGGATACATTATAATAAGTATATTATATTGGATTCATTGAATACTAAATAGACTATCTCAGTGACGTAGTGTATTATGATACGTCTGCAATGCTGAGGTCTTGGGTTCCATCCCTAGGTGAGGCAGTGATTTTGGATTTTTCTACTCAGGGTCAGCCCGGAATCCGGAATCTGCCCGATAGGATACGCTCGCCCTTATCACATCACGGAATACGTGTGGCGAAAACTGGGTGCACCAATTGCGTCTCTGCTTACTCCTTTGCGGATAAAAGGCGTGTGTGAAGAGCCATTAATTAATAATACAAGTTTAAAATGTGATACCGCCAATCGTCAACACGAGTGTGTCCTTCAGTCTAGAATGATGCCTGTCTTGTTTGTAATATGGAGTTCGCGTGTCCTCATCATCATGACAAAGTACTCTAAAATTTATTTTAAAAATGTTTACCGTGATACGCAGCCGCTTTGATTCATCAGTTTACATTATCTGCGAAGTCTTGCCAATGGCAGATGTGGTTGAGCTCTGCAAGTTTCTTTAAAAAAATTGACTTATTGACATGTGCTACGGCTGAGTGGTCGAGTTTGATTCCAGAACGGGAATTTCATATGTTATGCTCAGTACAGTAAAAGTAATTTTAATGTTACGAGCTCTTATTCTCTTATTACTATTCATAATTTCAGCCGGGAATCGTCCACTGCTGGACATAGGCCTCCCCCATTGAGCGCCACAGGGACCGGTTCTGGGTCGCCCTCATCCATCGGACTCCGGCGACCCTCAACAGTTTGTCAGTCCGTCTCGTAGAGGGCCTGCCTACGCTGTCTCCCGGTTCGTGATCGCCACTCCAGAACTTTTTCGCCCCAACGGACATCAGTTACCTTATTAAAATAAATAAATAGGCTGCAACCTAACTAAAGCAATATAAAAAATATATATGATTGTGTTAAAACATCTAAAATGTTTTAAATACACTTTTATTGTACAGTATTAAAGATTATACTTGCGTAACAATTTCTTTGAAACTGTCGATGTTCCTCAACCTCTCGTATCATCTACCCTCAAGTTGCCAGTTATGTTCTATTAAAATATCAATTGTCATAGGTGAACGAGCACAAATAATTGTTATTCCAATATAATGTTTTTTAGAAATAATATCAATTATAATAAATAAATTAGCATAAATATAAATTAGATAATTATTAAGAAACCTTAAATAATCTGTAAGAGAAACATTGTGATGTCATAAATCTATTATATATGAATGAAATATCAATATATTGGTGGGTTAATTTTAAATTTTAAGTAGAAAGCATTTGAAATTCCCAAGTGTCATGAAGTGCGTGCCAAAGGCGATATCTTACAGTTCCAGGAAAGGCAGGATAACCCCAGTACAGGTAAACGTTTCAGTTGTAATCGATATGCCGGCTTACGGCCGTATTGGTAACGCGACATGCAAAACCGTGTCATTGTCCTTTGGACGTGATGTAGATATCCTATAATTAAGCCAAGTGTTAACAGTATAATTACTTTTTTGTGAACACTTAGTTTACTCTAGATAAAAAAAAAATGTTTAAAAGAGTTTGGTTTTTAAAAGAAGATAGTTCTAAATTCGAATAGATTTCTTTTTAGTTTGTGACCTCAAAACTCGAGTCATTTATTAACCGATTTGGAATTATATTTATTTGAAAGAATATAAGTACCTCCAGATTGGTCTCAAAGTATTTTAATAGTTACCTTTTTGACATCTCTGAAGATTAAGGTGATAACCTATGTAGACATGTATGTATGCGTATGTTTCTGTATACATACTTAAGTTTTCCGAAAAGAGGTCGCTATAAGGCAATGAAAAATTATATCCTCCATGGCGTAGTAAGCGATAAACCGACTGTGAATAGAAAGGTCGCGGATTGAATTCCGGTACTAAGCCAATATTTGTACCATCAGAAGAAAAGTATATGTTTATATTGCTATGGTGAGCCTTGTAGGTCCGACCCACAGACCGAAGATTCTAAATCTATGCTCTGAACAACTACGACTTATTGTATCTTCATTTTACCCAATTGAGATGGGGGGAGGGGGGCATATGAAGGGTTCTATTATAAAAAATCTGTACCCTATACCTATAGATATTTTCTGCGAGCCTTTTTTGTTTTTAAATAATTTTACGCAAAGTACCCGACATGCTTTAGTTTTTAGCCTACCTGACGTATTCCGCATCTGACACCACTTCTCACCAGACTTAGAGGGTGAAGGAATAGAGTGTTCACATGTGTATTGTGCATACGCTTGTGCACTACAATATATCCTGCGTACCTAGCTGATTTATGTTGAAATAAGCGGCCAGGGTCGAAATCCGGTTATAATGGACCTCATCAGACTTTGAAACCTTGTTTTATTAGGGAATACTGACCAAATTTCCCTACCCTACATACCAAGCAGTCCCAGAGCACCAACAAATTCTACGTCTAACGGATGGCGTGATTTCTAAATGTGTAACTTAGCACTAATGATAGTAGTAATGAAGTGCCGTAGGGCTTCCCGCCGATTGGGGACCGTAAACGCCTGTCAAAACACACCCATACAACGTAACATGATAACATGGATGGTGTACAGGGTGCTCCAGTTTTTGTTTCTTGTCGCCTATTAGTGATGTTAAGGTAGGCGAGTCTACAAGGTGTAGAGAACAGTTCGCTCAGTCACAACGGGTTTGCAGTTTGTCACGAGTGGTAGAGCCATTTTTATTCGGAACTAGAGGGTAGCTAGACACAAAGAGCAGGTGTTGGGATTAGCAGAAGGTAGGCTTCACATAGCCGTTCACGTCGAGGGCGTCCTTCGGTGCGCGGGGGCTTCTTAAACTCCTCTGCAGAAGGACACAGCCCGCACGACGCGGCACCATGCAGTGTTGTGGATGAAAACTTAGATATTTCTGTCGGAGGAAGCCCGCAGCCGTCCCTAATGCGGCGAAGATGGCCACCGCGGACTTTTAGTTCGTATGCTGTGCGTAAGGTGTATATAGCGTTAGGACTCGGCCCGACGGCCGCCCAACGTTTAGCATCTCTCCAGGCGGTTCAATGTCGGGTTTCAAGGCAGAGTGAGCCCAACATAACCGCGCAGTCGCCACAAACGATGGTTGGACGGTGAAACCAAAAAAAGGTGTAAGACTAACTTCAAACCGGCCGAGATATAGCGGTTGTACTGTACCGATGTAATATTTAGTTCGGCCAGCATCGTGCTATCGCTCGATTTCAGACGAAGACATTGTAGCAAGTATAATTACTAGAAATATGACATTTAACAGTAAATGTCTAAGGCGACGCAGTGCTTTGTAAATCAAAATTCAGATGACCTTGCTATATGTGGTCTTATCTGTTATCAGGAGACCAGCTTGCTCGTCTGGTACTTTTAAAAATATGTCTTTATTCAATGCTATACTCTTTTCGATTAACAAATTTAACTCACTACAGAGTCACTACCACGTTACATTAAAAAGGCTGGCAATAAAAATTGCAAGATTAATTTAAAACTGCGCAGCAAATAGTAACAAATAGTGTAATATTTAAGCAGCACCCTGTGCCTACCGTGTGGATATACCACGTATCCTGTCGGTCGTGGCCGAGACGACGCGGCGACGATACTGTGGAGACGGCTTTACAATTAACCATTAGTCATAAATATGGCGATCGGCATGCCCCCTATCATGGGAAGGAAAATACTTGGTGAAAACTGGGTGCCCTGGTTGCGTCGTGCATACCCCTTCGGATCCCCGAAGGGGATAAATGCGTGATGTGTTTGTTTTGTTTATAAAGAAATATATAATGAAGCTGAAAATATAAGTTTATGATTATATTCGATATCAGTTTTATATTTTATAAAATGATATGATATATGGTGTATGTAGAGGATTACGGGCGAAGTCAAAATCGAAAATTCTTATTTTTTTGTGTTCAGACTTTTTAATAGATATATTGCGTTACGACTGCCTACAAACCCAAGATTTGGGATACCTTTTTACGAATCGAATAGGTCACGTAAATTACTATCGTCTAACTTAGAGATTAAACCCTGGATATGACAAAATAACAGACATTGTATGTAATAGAAAATTCTATGAACCATCACAATCTATACAAATATAGCAGTGCACTACGATGCACTAATCTCCTTGAGAAATAAAATGTGGAATGTGTCCAATAAATATGGAATAGTTTGCTAGCATACGTGTTCCCTCCTTCCTATAACTTGGGGTCCTTTAAGCAGAGCGTGAAGAAGTAATTATGCAGTCCGGTATAGCTGTACCATTACAGTACTTACACACTACTGTTTAACGCCAGATGTAGAGAGTATCTCCACATAAAGTTACCTAAACGAACAGGCTAACGGGAAATCAATTAATGATAACTATAAGTGGTAAAAGGTGAAAATTTTCAAAAGGTAGCCCTAAGAAAAAGAACCTTAGTTAACACATCGCGGCCAATTTAATAGAAAACGAAGACTAAACGTCAATAAAAATAAAAGGGAAGCCGGTAGGAATCGGATTGTATGTACACTTTCGTCACTCATAAATATTTTCGAGTTGTTCTCCACACAATGTTAGCTCACACATTGCGTGTCTACGTAGTTATGGCTTCTTAACTTAGAGCTAATATCTGAGTAAAACGAGGCGACACCGGCCCTCTATCAAGCGGAGAAAAAACTCCACGCAAAAAATATTGAACGGCAGTTAGCTATCTATTATATACCTCTTATATGTAGAAGTTAATTCGAAAGACTCCAATCAATAATCGAATCATTAAAATATAAAAGTGGGATCGACATTTTTTATTGTGCATTTTGTTCTAATTTGTTTTGGAAAATAAATTGCGTGTAAAACAATAATAGAATTGTTTTATTTCATTTCTGTATAAATCGAGTTTTCTTATTACGTTTGACGTGAAATTATTTTGAATGTTGCTAATAAATAACATGACTTATGTTTATGCGGAAATATTTAAATTAATTACTTTACGGATATTAAAAATAAAACAGCGTAGCATAGTTAGGAGTGGAACGGATTGCTGAGACGAATGTCCGCCGGTTCAAAACTCATAGGCACGCACTTCTGGCTTTGCTATAGTTATGTGTGTATTTTTTTTATTATCGCTTGCTTTTACGGTGAAGGAAAAATTGTGAGGAATCCTCCATACCTGAGAAATTCTCTAAAAATTTTGAGGGTATGTGAGGATTCACTATAGGCCAGCTTAGTAGACTAAGGCCTAATCCCTCTCAATAGTAGTGGAGGCCCTTGCCCAGCTGTGGGATAGTTTTATTATATTTATATTTTCGCGTATTTAATTTAATTTTTATGATCCTCCGAAGTCTGCAGCGTACATGGTCACTAATAGAGATGTTGGTAGTCCGAAAAGTTAATGTTACAATATCTACCTTAATTTTAAAATTTTACTAAAAACATTTATAAGCTCACAAAATTATTTTATTTTAAAGAAAAATAATACAACAAAATTAAAAATATAAAATACTTATAATCTGTACTAATATTATATCCCAAAGTTTGGATGTTTGTTACTCAATGACGCCAGAACGGACGGATCAGGATAAAAATTGGCACAAAGATAGATTATAGTCTGAAATAGTACATAGGCTACATTTTATAATGGAAAACTTTTTTACAGGAATGGATCTGAGAGCAAAAGTTAGTACATACGGCTGTATTCCCAAATCTAGGAAGATCTGTCGCCGCAATGTCTGAAAGAACATTGACCTGATCTATTCCGGGCCTAATTTTCGATATATATGGGTTATTGCTGTTAGTGGATACAATCCGCTCATGTGTGAAGCGGGTCTATATTTTATCCTCAAAACTACGTAGCCAAAAGTAATAAAAAAGTTTTTTTAAGACACCACAAAGAGGATTTATGTTATCTAGGTTACCTTTTTGTGCTAAAAATAGAATAAATAATAATGACAGCAAAATTAAAAAAAGCATAGAACACGGCATTCAAACGCGCTTTATTTTAAAATCACTTGACATTATAAAACCAGAGTCATTACTATAAAAAACATAATTAGTAAAAGGACAGCCATGTGCTAACCACTAATTACAAAAGTAATAAAATCCAACAGACTGAATGTCTATTCTACAATTAAATTAAAGTTTTTTATACCAAAGATATAGAGGTAAAAATGAGGACCTTGTTTAAAAAGGCGTTCTTTTTTCAAAAACAAGCACGCAACAATTTCGCACAATTAAACTCCGAGGAAAGAACTTTTAGGTTGGCAGCACTGGACGAGATTTAAAAAATAAAATTCGTTCCGAAGCGGACCCTATAGAGAACACAACAAGGGCAGTTTAAAACTTAAAACTTGTTTGTAAAATGCAAATGTTTTGGGCACGGGCTCAGAGAGGCGAAAGAAATTTGTCGAAGAACGTTTTTGCTTATCTGCGGGTCCTTTTTTATTTTCATCCACACCAACTGTTCACGCAAAAACATTTTGACATTGTTTCGGAACGATCGCACGAATTTGGCGCCAATTAATTTTTAAAAATTGCAGTGTAGTGTTGGTCAGAGGAAGGCAAACAAACTAATAAAACATTTGTGATATTAAATTCTGATTTGATAAATTAATGCCTATTTTATCTCTTAAAAATAATTGTTATAGAATTTCATACAAAATATTTCAATGGCAGAATATAATAATAAATTAATATACCTATAAATGCTTATACAAATATCACATTTAAAACTCAGTACTAAGTCAAAAATGAAGTCTTGCAATGATAGATTTATAGAATAGTAGCTTGTGACCATCTCTATGTACTTAGAGTCACACTGAGCTCCATCCTATCTAATTTTAGTTCTCCTTTACAGTTCGTTACTTAACACTACGATGCATACGTCCTAAACTATATACATAATAATACATACTACTTTTTCTGCAACAGTAGTTAACCACGTAAAAAACATCTTTGTATAACATAATTTTTTCACTGCTAAAAATACTTAAATCTTCTGCTAATGAAATGAATTTTATATGATTTATAAAACAGCAATTAAAAACATAATATTATAATTAATTTGAAGTCGAATTAAAATAATTGAACATTATCGTAAATGCCGGTATTCATATAATTGTTATTTAATTTAATCCTCTATGCTTATCTAAATTACACATACTTAGTAATTAAGACGACTTCTATAAAGCAAATTAACCTACACAGATTCCTGGGCGGCCATTTCAAGAACCAGCCGCCATTTTGTTTAGACTTGATCGTAATCGTCGTGTGATAAATTGTGAAAAAAATTCAATTGATTACACAACAGCGCGAGATATGTATCGTTTAACTTTAATTGGGCATTATTTAGTTAACCGACGAGATATTATCTTATTTGTTATGTTTATGGGCCGATTGAAATCAAAATCGGTGACTCAGGTTTTGATTTTTTCTTTTTCGATTCGATATTCTAATCTTTTATTATATCAATCAGGTATTTTCGTTCATAAACTACAGCGTCTATTGTCTAAAATATTTAGACAAACAAAACTAATTAATCGAACATAAAAAATAAAGCCGAATAATCTCTCTTCCTTAGCTAAAAAAAAAAAACTAAAGACAATCGCAATTCCAACAGCCCGCCATCTTGATATAAAAATCTATGACGCAGCATTTCTAAGCTATTAAGCTTGTAAGAATTATAGAGATTAAACGTTCATAACTGCATTGTTGAACCTTTCATTTGTTCAGTTTAAGATCTGTAGTTAACAGTAATTGATGTAACGGTACACTAAAAATAGATAACTTACGCCCGAATACTGAAACGCTACTCAACCAACCAACTTGTCTGAGGCCTACTTAAATTTAACAGGCTACTTAATTTAAATGGCATTCTCAAACGTACATTAAAAGATTTTACGGAAAACTCAGTTGAGGAGCAGTTAATTTGCTATAGATTATAAAAAGTGTGTTTTCGTTTACATAATTTTAATAAAATGATATTTATGTGTCGTTTCACGCAGCATAATTTATGAAACATAAAAAAAAATCAAATAACGTAATACGCAGTTTAATGAAAAATGATTTTTAATTATTAAATTCTCAACATTGATGTAGTAAATACATTCCAACTTATTTATACTTGCCATTTGGCAGCATGATCAGTATTGACATTAGTCACTTTAGAAAAAAAAACTTCTGTTTCTGTCAAATTTTCGTCAACAATTAAATCGTAGTGATTATATTCTCTTTGTTAACAATATTCATAATTCTTATTTCGTGTCTTACCATAGAAGTTTCTATAAATTATCAACGGAGTCTTCAAATAACAAAACCCAATAAAGGGGTAGACATTATACGTAAATAGAAAAACAAGAACTGCTGGATATAGTGAAAAAGTAAGTATTGGATTTATTTGGAAGACCATCGACTTAATTAAGAAAAAAGGGCATTGCTCGATGCGGGCTGCTTCCGACATTCAATCTGGAAATTTTTGCGGGAGGCCTTTGTTCTGCAATGGATATCATGTGGCTGATAATGTTTTTTTTTTGTTAAATAAGTAATTTTTAAAAATATATTTGTTTTATTGGCAGCTCCCGTGAGGAACAGAGGCAGTGAGCTGTGGGCGAGTAGCCGGCTGTGAAGTGAGAGGCCGTGGGTTCTCTTGTGTGATATATATAATCAATCAATCAATAATTTATTCAAGAAATAGACTTCTGCAGGCATCTATATATATATATATATATATATATATATATATATATGTACTATGTGTAGCAAAATGTCTAATGAAATTTTATATGTCTGATATATAATAATTACAATAAAGTTTCTTCTTGTTTCTCTAATAATTATTTCTTCATTCAGACATGTTCGGACTTTCAATAAAATTAATTTCCCTTAAAATTGTTACATACACACATAATAAAGCTAATCATCCTAGAAGGGGTAGGCAAAGGCACAACTAGTTCCATGATATGAGAGCAGGCACAACTAGTTCCATGATATGAGTACAATATGATGTACCATATTGTACTCATATCTATATATATGTACTATGTGTAGCAAAATGTCTGTTATGTAATGTTTATATCTCTAATATATAAGAATTACAATTAAAAATATAATAATTACAATAAAGTTTCTTCTTGCTTCTCTAATAATTATTTCTTCATTCAGACATGTTCAGACTTTCAATAAAATTTATTTCCCTTAAAACTGTTACATACACACATAATAAAGCTAATCATCCTAGAAGGGGTAGGCAGAGGCACAACTAGTTCCATGATATAAGCACAGGCATAACTAGTGCCATGATATGGGTACACCATGATGTACCGTAGGTTCCTACACATGAAAAATATCCCAGATGACCCATTGATAGGTGCCTGTGGCAAAGAAATGAAGGGCAATAAATATCTGGTATTTCTTTTTATGACCGGCTAGGCTGGATCAATATCCAGTTTAAATCAATATGATGAATGAACATTGCTGAAATGACAATTCCTGAATTAAAAAGCATAATTTAGGACAATTCCTGAATTAATGAACATAAATTCTCTTCGAAAGTGTCTAATTTCTCTCGATTTCTTCGATTGACACTATATTCTTCTTCAGACAGTGATGATAGTGAAGAAAAAGACATTTTATTAAATCGAAAGAGAATATAATAACTACTAACACAACAATAAATATTTTAGCGTAAAGATTTGAGAGTAGTCGCAAGCACTCTCAAATTAATCTCAATTAACAGCCATATAAGGCGGCCTTAAATAGCTGTCAAAATTTAAGCAGGGTTTGTGAATACCGTTTGAATCAATAAGCGGACCTTAAACCTTCGTCGCCTTAAATTTAAGGTTAGAAAATAAGTGACGTTTCAGTATACCAATTCAAAGATAACGAATGCTTAAATCCGTGAGGCCATCTTAAATATTTAAGTAGCGTTTGAGTATTCGGGCGTTAAACTATGTAGGTGTTCTATTGTGCATTGTGGGTTAATCAGACTATCTGGACGCCTTAAGGGCATTTTTGCAAAGCCTTTTGGATATAACTAATAATAGACATGAATAAACATAATATATGACTGCCTAGATTGCGTATTTTGATTGCGGTACAACTACCACGTCAAGGTTTCAAGGTTCGAATACCAATATTGTACTTTTCTATTCAGTATCGGCTTATAGTCTTCAATTTAGGCCTGATGTGACGATAGGCTCGCTCCATGTCACATCATGGGAAGGAATACATATGGCGAAAACTGGGTGCGATAAATTGCGCCTCTGCCTACCCTTTCGGGAAAAACAGAAGTGTATGTTATTATAATACTAGCGACCCGCCCCGGCTTCGCACGGGTGCAATATTTCTCTACTATTTAATAGATGTTATTATACATATAAACCTTCCTCTTTAATCACTCTATCTATTAAAAAAACCGCATCAAAATCCGTTGCGTAGTTTTAAAGATTTAAGCATACAAAGGTAGGGACAGAGAAAGCGACTTTATTTTATACTATGTAGTGATTATAGTCAAAATAAGACCCGTTGTATTACTGTCCCACAGCTGGGCCTGTTCTAGTACTAAGTTGGTTTAATTAGTTTATTACGAGTCTACGAGTCACGCCGGACTATTACGTATTAGTGAGTTAGTTAAAGCGTAATATTCCTTCTATAAATAGATATTTCATTTTTATAACACCTATAATACATCGATGCTTATGCGTTCCGTCTCCACAACGAATGCACGCCCATGCAAGGAAGGACATTTGTTGCGGCTCTAGTCACACAGTTAAGTGTATATCTCATGGTTGCTAATTGACATTGAGGTCTATGAGCGCTCGCGATCATTTCCTGGCCTACTCACCTCCTCCCATCCTAAGAGGGTTCCTTCTCCTTCCCTAGATATCCCTTCCCAACTTTCCTCCAGGTCCCTGCATTCACTAAGCCAAGGGAGTATCCCATTCGTAGATTTCTCCCGGCGCCGAATGCGGAGTCCGATACAAAAAAAAAATACATCGACGAACACAAGTTGCAAATTAATTGGTTTCTCAAGTCTGAAATATCGGCTGATACTTTAAGATCATTTAGAAATTTTAAGTAGATATCATTATCTTAAATTTTATAACCAACTTAGTACATCAACTTACTTTCAAAATGACTTAGTTAAACCACTTTATAATAAAAAGATTTTGTTATACATAATTTAAAGATTATAAAAGTTTATACATTATGTCATAAACAATCCATATCTGAATTTTGAAAATGGCCGATGATCGTAATTGATGATAAAGTAAATTACTTGTTTACTTCAAAGCTGTTTGGCGATAAGCTACCGAAATTGTGAAACATAAATCTAAATAAAACATTAACTCTTAGTATCGTAAAACACTTTTTTAAAAGTTTGAAACATTAGATTAAAAGGGAACAAATACATAGGTATTTACCTATCTACATTGATAAAGTTTTAATGAATCCTATCATCTATTTTCATTGCAGAGAACCGGCACCATTGGCGCAGTATACAGCCGTGCTAAGCTCAAAAGCGGTATCTAAAAAAAATCTAAATCTTAATATTTATGTCATCAGATAGCTTAAAGAAATACCCATCAAGTGAACCTTAACATCGGTATCTTATTTAGAACTTGTTAAAAAACTTTAAAAAGAAATTCTATCTGTTTTACATACAAAACTATAAAACTATATTTACAATACTTAGATTATCTCGAAATAAGGTTTCCCTGACATACCGATTTTGCGCTTAGCACGGCAATATAGTCCGGAATAAAGTGATCCGTGTAAGGGGTCAGCCTCAGCATTAAGGACATCGACGCAAGGTGGAGGATCGTCTATTTTAAATGTTCATTAAGATTACAATTACGGAGCAAATTCTTACATCTACACTAACAAATAAAACTCTTTATTCCTTTAAAAAATGTTGTTATTCCCGAAGGGATAGATAGAGGTGTACTTATAGCATCTACTTTTCAGCATGTCCGTTCCGTCCTATGTTATGATAGGGAGTCGCTATACAAGATACAAATTATTTAAATTCTCAAACCACCCATCTAATTATAACCTACAAAAAAAGTAACTTTCTTTTTCTAATACCTACAACCAAAAAATACAATATTTTATCTTACAACTATGAACAAAGTTCAATCCGATTCTAAGAAATAAACATTGTTTAACAGATGTGCCGCGCTGTCTGCTGTATGAAGTCGCTTCCGCTATTTATTTACGTAAAGAAAACCTGTTTACAGTTCACGTACACTCACATCATTACAATGGGTTAATTTAAACTAGATATCAAGTGGCTGCGAAAATATCAGAAAAATATTTTATAGACGACCTGTTATTTGGTTTGACAAATTCTCTTTGAGTATACTTTTTTATTTTACATCTACGGTTAGAGTAACAAAAAGAAGTATGTGTTTCATGTATGAATGAGGAAGAAGATGACCTTGTAAATCATTTTGATCCAAATATTCTACCAGCAGCATAACCTTGGCCGATATTGAAACATAAACCCACTCCCGAATCATTTTTTTTTATTACTTTAAATGACGACACGATTTTCTAATCACCTGATGGTAAGCGATACGACCGCCCATAAACAGTAGAAATACCATACAACACCTTGAATTACAAAGTATTGTTTCATATTCCACTATTCTATGCTGTAAATTTATTATCAGTAATCTTATATTGATATGTTATTGTTTATTAGTCATTTTACATGTTTAGTTTAACTGTTAATGTAAGTTAATTTATTAATAAATAACGCTTCACTACCCCTTATGACATTAGATATAAAGGTCATAATGCTAATTAAATTAGCTACATTTTCTAACCGAGAACCAAAGTGGTTATATAGACGGTAGAAATAAACAGCAGTAATACCTACCTACATAGACTATTTAATATACACTTACGTCTTAATTCCTAATAGGGGACCGGCCTATGCTTGATTTTGTCCATTATTCTATATATAATGGTTAATAATATGAAAAATAAGTACTCCTGCGAAAACTGAATAAAAATTGGTTAAAAAATGAGCGAGTAATTCATATTTAAAATATTGTAATGTGCATAAGTGGGCGCGATGTGGGGATATCGCTACATCTCTTTCTTTCGCACGCGTCGTAATTCCCGATGACGTCACATGTGGATATTTCGTCTCTTTTCTGTTTCTTGTTAATTACCCCTTCCACCGAAATTCAAAGACTTATAACTTGTTGATTTTTTACCGAAATATTTGATAAAAGTAAAGAACAAAAATGAGTCCGGTACTCTATTATTCTGATTTTTGTTTGAACCAGAGCACCTGGAAAGGCAGAGCATTTTTCCATAGTCGTAAAGCTAGCGGGAAAAAGAATGCGAGGACGAAACCTAAAACATGGGTATACCAAGTTACTAATGCGATGAAGTTCCCCATTAATGCAACACTTCATCTGGCAGAATTTCAAATCTAATGGAAAGACCGATGATTAAAGAAATTGAGAGTTACAGTTCTCAACATTAAAGGACCGACTAGATAGAGACATATTTTTGTTGGCATACATTCTCAATCAAGTACTTATTAATTTATTTTAAGGACAAACAGTGGTTAATTACATTACATCAATTAAATCTTACAAATTACTAATAATATTTTAAATGCATTACCTTTAGTTGCCACGGCTTGCATTGATATGTTGGCAAAACAATTATTAAAATATAAAATAAGTAAACGTTAACAATCTTAAAGCCATAATATAAAAGTAATATAATATAATTAAGGAACGAAAATTTAACTGTACTTAATGTTAATGCTTATATTAAATAGGAACATAATGACCTTTACCTTCTATTTTGTAAATTATAAATTAGATACATAATGCCTTCGTTCAAAGCCTTCAAAACATCTTAGTGAATTGTTGAACACGTCTATAGATTTATCTTTACTTATTATTGGCGTGCCAGATCTATATTGTCACGTGCCACCTCTAGCACGCAAGCTACATCATCCATGCTCTTATAACCAGGGATAACAAACCGACAGCACACTAACACAAAACTCAACAATTTCCGCGGATACCCTCGTTAAGGTACATCCTTAATAAACACTTAATCACAGTCCCGCGAAATAAATTATTTTGGCAAGAGACACTTCAATTATACGACTTCGGAGGACCGCGTCCACGTTCCGTCGAGGGCACTTTGTAAAATCTTAACAAATTTCGACCTATCTGTTGACGAGTTTGTTGATTCAATGCGTCTTTTTATAAGATGCTACTTTGCCAAATATACGCCTTTATTTATGTTGTGTACAAATTATTTCGATATTTTTCGTGTTAAGTATTTTTTTAATGGAATGACGAGACGAGCTTGCCGTTCGACTGATGGTAAGCGATACGACCGCCCACAAACAGAAGAAACACCATCCAACATCTTGAATTACAAAGTATTGTTTGGTATTCCATTGCGTTCGCCATCCTGAGATATGAGATGTTAAGTACTATGTCTAATAGTTGCACTAACTACAATTTCCTTCAAACCGGAACACAACAGTGACTAAACACAACTGCTTGCAGAAATAGACATTGCGGTGTTACCTACCCAGGCGGATTCTCACATATGAGAGACCTACCACCAGTAAATAAATACATTATTTTATTAGTAAATTATGTTACTGCCTTGGTGGTATGGTTGTATCGGCTGTGTAGTAAGACAATCGCTCTGAGGGCTTGACTTTGAATCCTGGATCGGGCAAAGTGATATTAAGTTTTACTGCCTAATATTTGGGCCTAAATCATGAGTATCACAAACGAAGTGTTTACATTTATATTCATATTCAATTATAATTAAGTATTTACACATCGTTTTTAATTGCCATGATTTGAGCACTTGGAGTGCAATCTAGATTAAGTATTAACCCTAGCTATAGTCATTATTACACCTTTTGTTTATATTCTGTGTGTTTTAAATAAAAAAATAGATATCAGCCTGGTACATGGAATTTGTGCCCAATATGGCGATAGGCTAGTGAGCCGTCCGATATGTGTGTTCCGTCCCAAGATGTTATAGGGAGTGCCCTATAACATCTTGGGACGGAACACACATATCAAAAAAGAGATACATTAGTTGCACTTCTGCCTACCCTTTCGGTGATAAAAAGGGTAATGTATATTACGTAATGACTACTCAATAATGTTATCAATCAATGTTGCTACTATTATTCTTATAAATTGATTTATATATGTCAACTTTGTTCGCCTAAGTGATAAATAAAGTATTTTATTTTATTTTTATCCCTTCATTTTTAATTTATTGTCAATTTCATGTCGTTATTTTTTGTAATTGGCAATTTTCAGTTGTGTTTATTAGTGCAAAGTATTTGACAACAATCAACCATCTAATCATACAGAACGAGCTGTCGTTGTAGTAAGTATTATGATTATTGTGTAGTGTACCTGATAAAGTAATTTGTTATGTCGCGTCAGTTAGATGGTACCTAAATAAAACTATGTAATAAAAATCGTTTAATTTCTGAACACAGATGTGTGGTTTCAAAAAAGAATACCTACTATAATTTTATTTGTATATTTTAAACAGTAAATGGGTGCAGACTATTTAGAAATAGTTCTTATGCAATGAAAAGACAGTAGTCAGTAGTCAAAAATCATATATTTCCCATACAATAACATACATTTTAGTACAATAACATAATTATTTATTAATTATAGACGTAATACGCATGTTCATATTAAAATAGGGTTAGTACCCTAATGTGCTGGTGCACATTGCCGGCTTATTATTTCCTACGCCGTATAAAACGTAGGCACGATGAGTCAGCGAACACTTGGACACATCGCCCTCTGTCCAACTAACAGGTACCTTTAGTACCTTTCTACCTTACTTAGAGCTGGTGTACTTTGTAACCGCTTTGGTCCCCTCACTAACAGCATGCTTGGCCAGCTCACCAGGTAGAAGGAGTCTTACTGCCGTCTGCACCTCCCTGGACGTGATGGTAGACCGCTTGTTGTACTGCGACAGACGAGATGCTTCCGCCGCGATGCGTTCGAAAATGTCGTTCACGAATGAATTCATTATTGACATCGCTTTACTTGAAATGCCGGTATCTGGGTGGACTTGCTTCAGCACTTTGTAGATGTAGATAGCGTAGCTCTCCTTCCTTTTATTCCTTCTCTTTTTCTTGTCCGTTTTCGATATGTTCTTTTGTGCCTTGCCGGACTTTTTTAGCGCTTTGCCGGTCATCTTGGGTGGCATTTTCTTCAAATTTTATGTTTGAATTATTGAAGAATTGAACTTGTTGCTGAAGAGAGCTGTGGTTCTTGCTTTAAACTTCCTGACTGGATATAATTAGATTCGATAAACGTTGTAGTTTTAGTAGAATAACATTTTCCGCACTTGGCTACATCACGTATTGCGCTCTGTGCTATCACCGGGTGCGCGACGCTGAGGCTGTCGGACAGCCAATCAGAAGCGAGTACGGCGCGCGCGGGCTGCGCGTCAGGTGTTACAGAGGATGGGTAAGGGGTGAGGGAAGGGGTTGTGGGAATTGCCGCGGCGTGTGTTGAGGGGATCTGTGACGCATGATTATTATTATCAAGTTATTTAAAAAAATACGTTAGTACATAATTTTATATGTGTGGAGATAGATTTAATTGCTTGAATGAAATAACTGCCTTTTGTAATGAGTAAATAAAGTGGATTGTTATTCGTAAAAATGTCCTTGGTATTTTAAGATATCACAGTACTTAGATTAGTAGATTGTTAATAACATCTTAGTCGGTGAGCCATGCACAATCCAATCCAAAATTATGAATATTTAATAGTCGATACAAAACTTTAACATATTAGTATACACTATGCACACGCAGTTTCTGGCAATTGTCATTCACGTTTACACTGATCTTTTCCGTTCTATGATGTGATACTTTGTTAAAGAGCCTATCGCCTCATCAGGCAATTTGCCGCCTTATGATATGATGTGAAACGTTGTTAAAGAGCCTCATCAAGCATTTTAATTTCCAACATTTTATTTGAAAAAAAAAACGAAAAGATTTGTTCTTTAGCCGTGTTCCACAGATTTGAATGTGCTTACATCATTGCCAAAATCCAAGAGATAATCTTTTTCCTACACAATGTCGGGGAATGTGGCATTTTAAATAAAAAGTTTGAAGCCCACGTTAGATTCCGAACACTTAACAACACGCCAGGACGTAGTCATGTTTTTATTGGTAGACTAGGTGTTTCTCGCGGATCCTCGCGCAAAAAATAATAAATAATATCAGCCCTGTATATATACTGTCCCACTGTTCGGCACAGGCCTCTACTACTGAGAGGGATTAGGCCTTAGTCCACCACGCTTGTCTAATGCGGATTGGTAGACTTCACACACCCTCAATATTCATATAGAGAATTTTCTCAGGTATGCAGGTTACCTCACGATGTTTTCCTTCACCGTTAAAGCAAGCGATAATTCACAAAGAATACCCACATAATCTTAGAAAAGTCATAGGTGTCCTTGAGATTTATACCTGCGGACATTCAGTCCGTTCCACACCCAACTAGGCTATCGTCTCGCGTAAATGTCTGGTATAAAAGGCCTATTTTGTGACGTTAAAAGTAGCCTTTATCACATTGTTCGGTATATAATTAGTGTTTTAAGTAATCACTCGTATTCCACATCAAATAGTCGGAGGAAAGACCAAACCCTATTTAAGTCAATCGTTGAAACACAATTAGGTTCCAGATTTACTGCGTTTTTTTATAACTGCCCGACCCGGGGATCGAACCCGAAACCTAGCATTGCAGTCGTACCGTAATATAACTAGGCCACCGAGGCAGTGCTATAATACAATAATATCCTCCAAGCGTGTTGGATTTAACATTTATTTCATTTTAGTTAAGCGCATATTTTAAAACACTTAATCTAAATACGTATTGTGATACTCGGTATTAATATTATTCAGAAAATAGATTAAGTATAATTTACCTACCATATTTTCTAAATTTGTGAAATTGTTTCGGCATTTAGTTCTAAATACTTTCGGATTATGACATAAGTAAAAAGGAACATTAACTCCAACACAATAATGTCAACATAAAAAAATAACATAAGCTTAGGGGACCTATTACGTCTGCAATTACGGACGCACTAATTTAAGTGCAGCTTTGATATCCATATAGGTAAATAGGGGATTTTTGACTCTTACCTATGTGACTATTGAAGCTGTCCTTCGAATAGAACGCCCATAATTGCAAAAAGACGGATTCGCCCCTATCGGAACAGGGCAACTTAATTATATTTTAAAAATGTCGTCGCAACATATCCCTAGAGATTACAGGAGCCGAGACCTCAAAAATTGAGAAAATAAACCTCAGAAATAAACCCAATTTCTAAATGACAGCGGCGGTCTAACCTTGAATAATAATTCACACCACTGCCCTAACGCTCCTGTCAATAAATAACACGAAACAAGTTCCACGGGTCTAACACCATTTATAAATATTTTGGAGTACCGCATTGGGGAAAAAATTGGTTGAGTTATAGGTTCTAGATGACGGCAACGACTGGATGCATAAAGCATCGGAATCTGTGGCGTACCTTGGGAAAGGCCTATGTACAGCAGTGGACTGTAACAGGCTGATGATGATGATAGGTGCTGGGTTCAAATTGACGGGGAAAGTGATAGTCGGTCTTTTTGCTCAGTATCAGTCCGGAATCTGTAAATTAGTGCTATATAGTGATAGCCTCTGTTATCACATCATGGAACACACATCGCAAGTTACATAGGTTTGCATCTCTGCCTGTTCCTTGATAAACTTGTGATGTGGGTAATCATTTCTTTTTTTTTTTTAAATCTTTATTTAAGGAGCTAGGTCGAATTTCTTATGTTGACGCGAATGTTAGAAATTGAAATAAAACTATTTTCAATGTCAACAGCTACAATTTTAATTAAAAGCCTATAATTGTAAAATTGTACGTAGATATTATATTACTGACTTTTCGGATAACCTCAATCCACTCCATGACCACGAAGGCTGCAGTCTTCGAAACGTCGGGAGAAATTTATAATAAAAAACTGCAATAGATCCGCAAAATAGTTATATTTCAGTCTGATGTTTATGTTATAGGTTACCTTATAAGCACAGCATTAATAATAATAGTAAGGTGATGACTATCAAAGCAAATATTGTTAGTCGATTATGTCTAGAAGACACTCACATAAGCATTTAGTACTTATCAAGTCCTGATGATATTCATTGGATTTGTAGGGTAACAATTGCAGAAATGCTTGACCCATAGGGAAAGTAAGTATGTAGATATATACGTGAATTATAAAGTCATGGTTTAAAATTACTTGAAATTCATCTCCCGTCACTTTTCAAGTTGTCCTTGATTAAATTATGCGTAGTTAATATTCTTTGTAATGTATTGGGTTCTGGTAAGCTCTTTGTGTACTATAGTTTAACATACCATTGTTTTGGATTCTGGTTAATTTTGATATACAAAATTTTAAATTCTACCTAAATACTAAGACGAGAATGGAAGTTCGGTTCATACAGAACCACGTACGAACCGAAACCGCGACGTTTTATTTTAAACATTTTCACTATTCGCGGAGACAATAGTTTTTTTGTCAAAACCCTTCTGTTGAATTTTGTTCGCGGCCCGGCGCGGCATGCCGACGGCGTTTTTTTTCACGGCCGATGTTTGACACGCCAAAATAAAAGGGAGTTTGAATTTTAAATCTATAATGTTTTGTTCTGGTGTTTTTGGGTGTTGAATGGATGGATGATATGCTTTTGCGTGTGACTGTGTCTGCATTTGAGAAAACTAGTTTAGTTTGATCTGTTGAGTTTAAGTATTTTGACAATTTAACCTAAATAACACACAGTACTGTTTCAGATACGACATTGAAGGTTGTAATTTAGCTTCTCACCTTTACAATTTAAGATTGAAATTTTAAGTTTGATTTTTTTGTGAAATATTGTATTATTCTAACTTTCTTTTTTATGTCCATCCCATGGTTTCTGGAAGATATCGAAGGGTAGGTGTTTAAAATGCTGAGGATTAAAATTTCAAAAAATTTTGTTGAACTGTTGTGTTTTTGCACTTGTACTAGTATACGTAGGACCGGTCGATATTACCTAGACCGATAAGACCGCCATTAGTCATTGTTGTGTATTTTTCAAAATTATTATAATTGTATTACTTGTGTGTTAAAAATAGTGAATAATACAATAAATATACTCGCTATAAAAGTACATTTCGTTATTTATTTGTCTATAATAAAAATATTAACTTAATTTAACAGTAATAGATATTCATACCGAATGCACGCCCATGCACGGTGGGACATTTGCCCCGGCTCTAGCCACACAGTTCAGTGTGTATCCCTCATGGTTGCAATTCACATTGAGGGCTATAAGGGCTCGCGAACATTTCCTGGCCTTCTCCCCTCCTTTCATTCTAAAAGGGTTCCTTCTTCTTCCCCCACAATTATCCCATCCCAACTTTCCTCCAGGTCCCTGCAGTCGCTAAGCTACTATCCAGTATACCGTTCGCAGGTTCCCCTCGGTGTTGACTCAGGAGTCCGATATCCAAAAAAAAACAGTAATAGATAAACTTAATTATACTTTATCAAAGGCAATTATTTGTGATCATACTATTTAAATACCTGTAAATAACAAACTAAATATTAATTTGATTCTGTTACTGTTGGTCTACTAAAAATATTGGTATTATTTATTTGTATACAAACCAGCATGATAGAACGTTCTCAAATAGATAAAATTACATTAATATAGCGCTCGGACCGCTGCCTCCGAATTACTTTAGAAAAAACATAACCAAATATTTACTGGGGGGCTGATAGACTGACGGTATTAAAAACGTTTCAGTGTAATGCTATTTATAAGATTGCGAGTTTATAGAACATACACAATATTTCTTTAACTATTAAAACTTCTTTCGATAGCGTTTGGATTCGCGGAAAACAAACCAAAAAACGCTAATTAAATAATGGTATGTCTATTTAATATTAAACCATGGCGTAGTTGTAATGCGTATTCAGTACCAGTGTGCGCACATACATGTCCACTACAATATTTCTTACATATCTAGCTAATCTAAGATGAGATTCGCCACCGTGGCCAAAATTCGGCTAGGAGGGATTAATTAATTCATTCAAACTACTACAATATCATCTTACTTACGAACAAATGTTCATTATTTCAACTAGTATCTTTTTTTCCTACCTGATATATCTGTAAACATCATTGAATATAGACTTAATATACCCTTTGTATTAAATAATTTGCGCCTCCTATATAGCGTTTAAAAACCCGCTCGTGTACGCAGTTCCGCCGTCACAACACCCTTATCTATTATCGCGGTACCCACGTCAGTCGCCCGTTTGACATGCTTCTGTATGCTAGTACATACTATGACTACCCACCGTATTAGAATATGGCGATATGGTTTATTTGTCAAGCCGTAGCGAGCCGGTCTTTCATAGAAAATTGAGCTCGTCAACTAATATCTTATAAAGTTTGAATACAAGCACTTTTGCAGTTGGATATATTTTATATCCACCGGGATAGTGACCACCATACACAAGGTGTTAAAACCCGCCAGAGTCGCTTACGTAAGTATATTGCGTATCGGGATTAACCTGTGTATATTCGGTTCCAACAGGCTGGAATAATTGTGTCGGCTGTCGAGGGGTAATCGTTTCTCGTCAGTCGACATTTTATTGGATCCCACTCTACTTACCATCCGCGCTGTGGGGTCATTTTGCCGTGCAAGTATAAAAAAGGTAGTTAATTAATAATACTAACCATTACATAATATGAACTGCAAATTGCTGAGCATAGACCCACTCTATTGGGACGGTTTTTAAGCCTTACTCCATCACGTTGGACTAATACGTGCTGGCAGACTTCATGTACTTACCAAACTTTAAAAAAACCGCTATTTTATCACCTTGTGTACGATAGGTTCTATCCAGGCCGATATAAAATATATCCACCACCAGCGAATTCAAAAAAAGGAAGAAAAGTTCTTATATTTAAAATTTCTCCCAACGTTTCGAAGATGCGGCCTTTTTGGTCACGGGGGAACTACCACGAAGGCTACAATGTCTTAGAAACGTCGGGAGAAAATTAAAATATAAAAATCCCTATAAAATCCGAACAATAGTTCAATTTTAATGTCTAACATTCGCGTAAACATAAGAAATCATTAAGAAAGAGTCTCATATAAGTTCTCGTCTAAATATGTACGCACATTGTCCTTTTGTCCATTCGCTAGGACACCCCAAGTCTGAAAACTGTCACTCGTCAATGCGTACTAAGATTATATTGTACTTAGTTTATTCTTTATCACATCTCGTGATGTCAATATTGAATAGCTTTATACTTTCTTGAATGGTTGGTGTAGGAAACATGCTACAAATCTATTGAACTTATAAAAGTGTTGGTAATATTTGTATTAAATTAGGTATTCGTTTACACATTTTCAAATCATAGAACTAAGTTTAGAAACTTCTAGAAAATTGATTTACTGTATTTTACCTCGAAGTTTTTCACTAAATGTGTTAAGGCAAACTTTGATGTATAGTGCTCAAGGAAATTCAAGTTACTAGGGTAAGCTAAGTATTATCTGAAGTATAGAAATATAATAAATAATAATGTAATAATATCAGCCCTGTATTATGTACTGACCTACTGTTGAGCACGGGCCTTCTGTACTACTGAGAGGAATTAGGGTTTAGTCCGTCACGCTGGCCTAATGCGGATTGGTGGAATTCACAAACCCTCAAAATTCTTATAGAATACTTCTCAGGTGTGCAGGTTTCCTCACGATGTTTTCCTTCGCCGTTAAAGCAAGCAATTATCCACAAAGAATACACACATAATTTTAGAAAATTCAGAGATGTGTGCCCTTGGACTTTGAACCTGCGGACATTCGTCTCGGTAGTCCATTCCACACCCAACTAGGCTATCGCCGCTTTTAAAGGAACATAATTTCCAGTAATTCAAAATTTATTTAAGTTATTCATGTCATTACAAATACAATTGTCAGGATTCAGGAACAACGAGATTGCATTAGTAATCCAATAACGCCCAGACTTAAAACAAATATTCACGAATCACTTCATCACTAAAGTTAATAGTAGACATGAAACTTTGTCTCCGAAATTATAAACATAACTATCCTTAAATAAGTCTGATCGATAAAATTATGAAAACATTCATAAACGAAATATTGGTTGCCAATTAGTTTGCACGTCGCGCGTTTTTAAAAACGTTATACAATAAAACGCTATGACCACCGTCGTCAGAATAAAAACATGAAATTGATAGCCGCTAACGCAGAATTTTAAAAGCAGTTAATTGATATGAACAATTTGTACGGTGGCAAAAATGGAATAGTTTAGTTTGGGAACACACGGGGCGGGTCTGATTCGCGGACGCCGGTTCGCGATTAAATGTTTTCTATTTGTAAATACACAGTTGTTGAGTTCGCTTTGAAACGCTTTATTTTGTAGAGTTGGCATGTTGCATAGCAGTAGATGATGAACATTGTATCTGTACGTTATGTTTATAAAATGAATTTAGTCCGATATTTAAGGACAAATGACAACCTTATTTTCTTATATCGTTTCAGCAGATTTAATACTTACGCCTCTCTTACCTTGATTTGATATTCCTATAACACATTTGGTTTTTTTATCGGTCCTTATTTGTATGTTTAATCTATTATCCGACCATCTACATTTATAAATAAATCTGTTATAATCTTAGCAAAATAATTTTCCTAAAAATAAAAAAATAAACGCAGCGACTTCCCTCACAATTACTCCCCGTGTTTTTCAACAGTTTTGAGAAGACGTCCCCTCCTGATAAAATCTAAAAGGTCCCCTCATTATGGGCTGCACAAGGCAACATTTCTGCCTCTTGTTCCTGCTTTTTATACTGAAACAAACAGCAGATATGTGATAGACATCTCTCTCGGACGCTTCTGAATGTGTCGTATGAAATTGTGGGGTAAATGTTGGTGGATTTATTTGTATTAAAAGTTGGGGGATTTTTTGTTTTTGTGATGGTGATAAAGGGCGTTGCAGTTTGTGTGTTTTGGTCCTGTGTTCACATAACACTGTGCATTGTGAACGGCGAGGTCTGAGTTCGATTCTCGACTAAGGTTCGTGGTAATTGTTATAGACAAAATCTATCAAATGGCTACATTTCTTGATGGATATAATGTAGGACTTTCGGCTATCTCCGTGACCGTACAAAACCCAACAAAGCTATTATTTCGGGTTGGTTTACGGTACGACTGTGGTATTGCCCCGGTCGAGCCGGTGCGTCCCCTTAATTCCCTAGATATACAGAGCGTGTCATAATATTACAAACATTTAAAATGAATATGAATAACAAAGTTACTACATTAGTATGTTAAAATGACTACCCTTTGGGAATAAGTAAAGAAACTTCAAGTTAAAGTTTTGTTACTTGACATATCTTTAGAACAGTTACGTAGAATTCTGTCACAGGCTAAGTGACGTTTTCACAGAAAGTAGGACAAAACAATTTATCTTTACCATATTATAGTGGTTACAGTGCATAATCACGCTTGTCTGGTTCATTTGAAGGTAAGCAGAGACACTAAGAGTGGGCATACAGTCATAAATTTATCTTCATCACCATCATCATCACTTGCAAGATGTCTACTGCTGAATATGCCTCCCCCAAACATTTCCAGATTGACCTATTGGAAGCGACCTTCTGCGACATTAATCAGGTCATCTGCCCATCTCATGGGCTACTTTCACTGATAATTTATTTATTTATTTATTTGAACAGCCAACAAAACATACCCTTTACATAGTTTTTTTTTTAACAATTAAAATTGTTAAAAAAAAAAACTATGTATGTAATTGCTGCGATGCTGTTTTAATTACAGGCTATCACAGCATGAACATATTAACACATAACAATAAACAATTGGCTGCACCATACGTGCAGTATATTCTAAATATAAGACTGAATATAAAACTAAATTTAGGTTTCAACAAGCGAGTTCAATAAATCTCAAGCAAGTTCTCATAAAGGATAAAAATTGATTTTTTTAATCGAACTTAAAGATATTATAAAATCTGTTTAATGTTATAGCATAAATTCTAATACCAATTTGGATTGGAATCCAACTTTTGGGCTGTACCAAGTCGAGCAATGTTAAAATAGTCTAACAATTCAAAAAACTCCAGAGAGATATTGTCAACGCTCGTTGGTATATGTATAAGAAATTAGGACCTTCATCCCGATCTTATTTAAATTTGACTATGGAAGTGAAGGAACAGATAGAGAACCTGTGTCATGCGTATATACTTGTGCACTATAACATCTGTGTACTTGGCTGATCTCCGTTGAGATTGGCCGCCGTGGCAATAACATTGATTTTAGTTGTAACACTTATCAACTATAAAATTAAGTAATGTATTATTTATTATCATAGACTACCTAGATAGTGATTTATTTCTCAGAAGTTTTTGCAACAAAGGATAAAGTATAGCAGGCTTGTGACAGTATTGGTATTCCCACTTCTGAAGAGGTTGGTATTTTATTATTAATTGTATAGTTAAATTATTATTACCACAATGTATAAATGAACAGCCATTATAGGTAAAATGAGACGAGGTGATTTGAGACGAAACTGAAGATGTTTGTGAAGGCGCGCCAAGTAGAGTGGTCTTATCTTACCCGCGACTCCTCCACCTGCACTCTGTAAGTGCTAGATGTTCTGGAGTATTTGAATATTATACCTGAAAGGTAAGGCTTTAATATCGATAAGGTGATGGAAGGCAAAATTAGTATTTTTATTATATCGCACTGTTAAAAAATCAGTCGTCGGAAAACTAATTTTTATTTGCTACCTTTTTTCTGAAGTTATTATAAAATTGAGCGTATTAAAGATAGGTAAAGAATGAAACCTATAGCATGAAAAAAAAGGAAAAAAACTAAAAGGTCGCAAACAGAAATCGGTTGTTTGACGATTCCCATAAATTGGCAATTTTGGAATGGGTCATTATTTTATTAAGAGTGTGATGGATGCTTATAGGTTAGTGTCAGCATGCTAAGGCTATGTTATTTCATCCATGGTCAAATAATTATCCATCCTATTACATTGGCTGAGTGCACAGCGTCTTTGCCTAACTGTGGATTCGCTTGCATTTCGCCAAGGATAAATGCTTTAAGTTAACTTGACTATGGACGAAACAATTCGTCCTGTCTCGTATGCAAATAGCGGAGCCTGTCACCCCAATTTGTGAAAACATCAGCTAAAATAATTCTGCTTTAAGAATTGTTTCTGAAAAAATTATAAGATGCCACACATTATAAATTTGGGAAAAAAATCTCATATTATGCGAGTTTCCGGCTTTGTAAAGATACAATGTATATTTATACCGTTAATTATAATAATACCTGTATTATATACTGTCCCACTGCTGAGCACGGGTCTCTACTACTGAGAGGGTTTAGGTCTTAGTCCACCACGCTGGCCTAGTGCGGGTAGACTTCTCATCATACCCTTGTAATGTTTTCAGAGAATTGTCAAATGACTATGTTTTCCTTCACCGTTAACGCGAATAAATATTTATACACAATAAACAAGTAACTTCAGAAAATCAGAGAGTGACTCTATATACATTTATGCAGCAAATTTAAAAGTAATAATTATTTTAACTTCATTATGCCGCTGAATAGTGTATTACAAGTTCTCTGAGTACTAGGTTAAATGATAATATGTACCTATTTTGTAACTGCTTACTAATATAATAAAAAAAACGAATGCTACGGTTTAAAGGAGTTTGAATCAAGTGAACTAGGCTTTCTGCTATTTAATATGTAGTGTTTTAGAATGCAATGAACAGCCCTTTTGTTACAGTTGATGATTCTGGCAGTATTTTTGCCCTACGTATAAAATTATTAGTCATATCTTAGTGTGGTACAGTCTTAAGGAGGAAAGGGCATTAACTTCTTAAAGATTGATTTCCATGTCAGGCTTTAGCTGTCGTATAATCGCCTCCCACCAGCTAAAAAGGTACCTTTAAATACTAAAACCGCGCATCCAGAGTATGCGCCAAAAAAATCTATCTCAATAATTAGTGGAGAATTCTGTGCATCGCCCAAACGAAAGGCCAGTACGGAATCCCAACGTGGGAATGGACAAGTGGAATAATTGTTAAGACAAGGAAACTGTGGAGTCGTCAGAGTCCAAAATAGGGTATTTACTTTATTCAATTTAACAATTCTATATATCACAAATGATATGTAAAAGAAGCTGTTTTGTGAAACTAGCAAATAAATTAGTTTAAAAATGGGGCGACGATTCCTATTTCAAATATTGCAGTGTGCACGAAAACGCAATGGGGTATTGTTTCATCTCGTTCTTTCGCGTTCATCAGTATTTCCCATGACGTCAAATAGATTTTGGTTCGTCTCTTTTTCGGTTTTTGATATCTAGCTCTTCCATTGACTTTAAAGGTTTACATCTTGTTGATGTTCAACCGGAATTTGAACGCGCTTCATTCAAATTTTAATGACGAAAATGTCTCATAATCCTTATATAAAACCTATGAGTAAAATAGCCTACTGATATAGGTTTGTTAGCAGTTGAATGTCGTGGAAAGTAGAGTATGTTGAAAAATGGGTTTAAGTTAAATGGGATAAAGTTTATATTGGAATAAACTCCATCGAAATGAATGAGCATGTTGATTCGAAATTCAAATCATTGAAATATTGAACAATAAGAACTATGTAGGTACTATTATAATAAGAGAGTCTTGCGCACATTTCATTAGTACTAACAAAATCAAAACAGTAATAAACGCAGTTATTATGGCTATAAGAAGAAATTATTAATAAACATAAACAGAAACAACAATATTTAAAACTTTGGTGAACTTGGTTAGCCGAGTGTTAGTAACTATTTCACAGGTTAATAATTAATACATAGTGTTAGTATACTAACCTGTGAAATAGTTTATCTATGTACCAATTTTAACCGAATCGAATCCGTTCAGCGGTTTCTTTTTACAAACATCCCAATATCTTCAGATTTTTTTAAAAAGTGAATTAATATTAATAATTGATTACAGTAGGTATTATCGACGTTAAATCAATTATCTACAGTCTAAAAAAATATAGAAGTAAGAGCCTACTCCATAGTTTTTTGTTTGTAACAAACCGTGCACCAAATAACCTGTGGGCGGTGCGCTGGGGCGTCACAATTAAATGTACAATTAATTACTGATGCAGCGCATACGTCACAGAGTTTCGTGGGACAAGTTAGTATCAGAATTTTCTAGAATCGTCAAATCGGATGAAAGGAAGAATGAAAAAATATTCGAAATTTAAAATGATTTAGGTCAGGCCCTATTCCGTCTACGAGGGCATATACTTCTTTTTGCAATTACTGGCGTTCTAATTGAAGGGCAGCTTTGATAGCCGTTGGGTAAATAGGAGATTTTTTTTACTCTCTAGCATTATATAAAATCTTTTATTTAAATAGTTTTGATAGCCTAGTTGTGTGTGGGACGGACTGCCGAGACGAATGTCCGCAGACGACTGCCGAGACGAATGTCCGTCTCTCAGTAGTAGAGGAGGCCCATGATCAGCAGTGGGCAAGTATATAATACACGGCTGACATTATTATAATTGAAAAGTAGCTTTGCTAGCCGTATAGGTAAATAGGGGATTTTTTTGACTCTCTACCATTATATTTTCAACTCCTGCCTTTCTATTTGATTAAATAAAAACAAATTAGTGTTCCATGAGACTCGCCGAACTTCACTGCTCGGTGTCATAAAATGCGTGCCACTGCTGACCCTGGCTTCAAGGAGTTGTAGTGGTGGGTGTGAGGGCGGGAAAGTCTCTGTCTCTTACCTATAAGGTTATTGAAGATTCGAATAGAACGCCCGTGATTGCAAAAAGACGGATTCGCCCCTGTAGATGGAATAGGGCAGTAGTCAGCTGTGAGGGTGCGAAATTCTCTGTCTCTTTTAGATATCTATGCGGCTATCGAGGCTGACCATTGAATAGGACGCCCGTAGTTGCAAAAATACGGATTCGCCCCTATAGAGGGAATGGTGTCTCTTGATCTTAAATTTACACGATTATTCGACATTGAAATAAAAACTTCTTAACGGATTCGCGATGACGTGATTCTGTCCTGTGATCAAAATCGCTATCTTCCAAATGTATGTAAAAATTAAACAAAACATGCAAAAATTCTGTTATTTAAATAATTTTGCGTCAAAATCTAAAGTCGGAATATTTTTATGATAAAATACCAGTGCACCTATTCGAAATAAATTAGTAATGCTCCTATTCATTTATTAAGCATGTTCGTAATTGCTATAAACTGAAGATTGCTTATGTAGAGAAATCCGCTTTTATGTAACTCAGGCCTTAATGGTTTTGCACACCTATTGGTTATATTGTTACTGCCTACTTTTAATATTGTAGGTACAGGGTAGATTTTAGAGATGGGGCAATGAAGGCACTTGTGGTTACGGATCTTTATACCTTCAAAAATAATTGATAGTTTCCTAAAAAAGTTTTCTTGTATAATGGTTAAGATACCGTAGGTCCTGGACAGATTTTAGAGATGGTGCAGTGAAGGTAGTTAAGATTGCGGATTTAGTACTTACCTTCAAAAATAATTAACAGTTTCCTAAAAAAGTTTTCTTTTTCTTTAGCTTATTGCCTCGTTGCAGAAATCCTCCCTCTATAATGCATATGGTCTAGAAATTAAACAAGCATTAATTTACATTGTAATAAGGCTCTGAATATATTAATTTTATGTGTGATTTAACTTGATTCGTATTTAAATGCTCGTTTTAAAACCATTTCGAAAATTTCAAATGTCACTTGGCATTAACGGATGGCGACCCAAAAACAAAGCGGCATATATCGGATTTTGCTGATTTCGTTTTAGTTGTTTTGCACTTTAATTTCCTTAAAGTCACTTACATTTAAAAATTTAACGATTTGCCAAAATTTGCATTTATTACATGAGGAATCATTTTGAATTTTTAACATTACCTATCTACGTAATATTAAAAATGTTTACCTACTCGTCTTTAAAAAAACTAAGAGAAATACGTGAAACTAACCATTTCAGTCTTAGATAATTTTATTGAACCATTTTCATAATATTATTTTTAATATGAAAGAACATATAGATACAACAAAAATCTGATTACGTACTTATCATAAATATTA